>NW_021320022.1:448095-487852 GCF_001605985.2 Dendrobium catenatum | reverse complement strand
ATAAACCTAGACATATCATACATGCATCTGATTATAAATTTCTTAAAGGTGAACCCAAACTTGTTTGGGTTTCCAGGTCTAACATTTCAGAGTTTTATAGGATTACTCTCACACAAGACCTCATGGGAGTATATGGTACCTGGACAACAGATGTTTAAAGCATATGACTGGAGATACTGCTCAATTCATAACGCTGGAAGCTAGGAGTGGAGGCAAGGTTACACTTGGAGATAACACCACAAGGAAGGTGGTTGGATCAGGTATGATTGTAAATTTTAAGAATTTTTTCATTGACAATGTGTTATTGGTAGAAGGCTTAAAGCATAATTTGTTAACTATAAGCCAACTATGTGATAAGGGTTATTATATAAAATTCTTTCCCACTAGTTGCATATTAAGCCTAAATGATAAAGATGTTTTGAATGGTAAAAGGGTAAACAATGTTAACATGCTAGATTTAAATTGTATTAATTCTCCTACTGCTTTTTGTTTGAAAACTATATCTGATGAGTCATGGCTATGGCATAGGAGACTTTGTCATTCTAACATTAAAAACCTTAGGAGGATTACCCAAAAGAACTTAGTGAGAGGTATACCTAAACTAGACTTTACTAAGGACCACCTTTGTGATGCATGTCAACTAGGAAAGTAAGTGAAGTCCTCTTTTCAGTCCAATAAGGATCTTAGAACTAGTAAACTTTTAGAGATTTTGCATATGGATCTTTTTGGATCTGTTGGAACTGTGAGTCTAGGAGAGATGGTATACAGATTTGTGATTGTGGATGATTACTCAAGATTCACATGGGTTAGATTTCTATTTCATAAGAGTGAATTATTTGAGAAATTTAGAAATTTTTTGACTTGGATTCAAAGAAAGCTAGGGTGTAAAATTATTTCTATACAAAGTGATCATGGAAGAGAATTTGAGAATGAGAAATTTGATGAATTTTGTAAGGAAAAAGAAATTGATCACAACTTTTTTGCACCTAGAACCCCTCAGCAGAATGGGGTAGTCAAAAGGAAAAATAAAACATTAATTGAAGCCTCCTGAGCAATGTTAGCAAAATACTCACTTCCAAAATATTTTTGGGCTGAGGAGGTGAGCACTGCATGTTATGTTCTGAACAGGGTGAATGTGAGATCAAAATTAAATAAAATACCCTATGAGTTACTAAAAGGAAGAACACCTAATTTATCTCAATTGCATGATTTTGGTTGCAAGGTGTTCATTCATAATAATGGAAAATCTGCCTTAAGAAAATTTGATCCAAAATCAGATGAAGGAATTTTTGTCGGATACTCAAGTGTTGGAAACTCTTATAAGATATTCAATAAAAGAACTCTGGTAATTGAGGAGACCACACATGTTGTATTTGATGAATCTAGAAATATGAAAGAGCCAAATGTTGAAGAAAATGAGATTGTAGATGACTCTTAAAAGTTTGATAAAATAAATTTGAAAGAAAATATGGAAGAAAATTTGGAGATAGAAAACCCTTTGCCTAAAGATTTGAGATTTCTAAAAATCACCCAAGGGAATTGATTATAGGTGAACCTAGTGAGGGTGTAAGGACTAGGCGTGGATTAAACAAGGAAGTCAATCATTCAGCCTTCATTTCAACTATTAAACTCACAAATATTGATCAATCACTATCGGATGAATTTTGGATTTTGTCCATGCAAGAAGAGTTGAATCAATTTGTAAGAAATAAAGTTTGGGAATTAACTACAAGGGCAAAGGATCAAAGTGTAGTTGAAACTAAGTGGGTATTCAAAAATAAAATGAATGACTCATGAGTGGTGATTAGAAATAAAGCTAGATTAGTAGCTAAGGGGTATAATTAGATTGAAGGAATTCATTTTGAGGAAAATTTTGCCCCTATAGCTAGACTTGAAGTAATTAGGGTTTTGCTAGCATTTGTATGTTTTAGAGGATTTAAATTGTATCAAATGGATGTTAAAAGTGCCTTTTTGAATGGGGTAATTCAAGAGGATGTTTTTGTAGAACAACCTCCAGGTTTTGAAAATTCTTAAATACCCAAATCATATTTTCAACTTGAAAAAAGCATTATATAGATTTAAACAGGCACCTAGGGCTTGGTATGAGAGGTTGAGCACCTTCCATCTTGAAAGATCTTTTGAAAAAGGAAGTGTGGATACAACTCTCTTTTTAAAGAAATGTGAAAGGATATACTCATTGTTCAAATTTATATGGATGATATCATTTTTGGATCTTCAAATAAAAATCTTTGTGATGATTTTTCTAAAATAATGAGTAGTGAATTTGAGATGAGTCTAATAAGAGATTTGAGTTTCTTTCTAGGATTTAACATTAAGCAAATTGAGGAAGGTACATTTCTTAGTCAATCAAAGTATGTAAAGACATCCTCAAAAGGAATGAAATGGATAATGCTAAACCTGTTAGTACACCAATGAGTTTCTCAGTTCGATTGGATAAGAACCCTCAGGGAAAATCTGTTGATCAAAAGAAATTTAGAGGGATAATTGGATCATTGCTTTACATGACAGCTAGCTGCCCCGATATCATTTTTAGTGTTTGCTTGTGTGCTAGATTTCAATCAGATCCCAAAGAATCACATTTGACCGCAGTAAAAAGGATTTTAAGATATCTGTTAGGAACTCAGAACTTAGGAATTTGATATCCTAAGTTTAGCTCTTCATTTGAAATAATTGGTTATTCAAATTCTGACTTTGCAGGATGTAGGGTGGATAGGAAAAGCACTTCTGGAACATATCAATTCATTGGAAATTCTTTAGTCTCTTGGTCCAGAAAAAAAAAATTCAGTAGCCCTATCTACTGCTGAAGCTGAATACATTGCATTAGGAAGTTGTGTGGCACAAGTACTTTGGTTGAAACAACAGTTGATTGATTTAGGATTGTCTATAGGCACTATTCTAATTTATTGTGATAACACTAGTGCTATTTAAATTTTTAAAAATCCTATTCAACATTCAAGAACCAAACAAATAGATATAAGGCATCATTTTATAAGGGATCATGTATCCAAGGGAGAAATTAAACTCATTCATGTTACAACTGAAAATCAACTTTCAGACATTTTTACAAAACCTTTAGCCTTTGATACTTTCAGTGCATTAAGAACATGGCTTGGTGTGACTGATTTAAATGCTTAAATAAAAATATTTTCTGCAACATTGATGTTTATTTTCTAGTTAATATTTTTGTGTTCGTTATGAGTTTTTAATATTATTTTTGTGTGATTTGTTTTTAATCTGTGTTTTATTATTGTACATGGTGTTTTTAATGTGTCTTTTGAATTTTAGTTTTTGTTTGTGTGCAAAATCAATTTTTTTTGTGAAAATCATCCGGGACGAAAAATTTTTGTACGGGACGATTTGTTTTTTCAATCAACGAGACAAATGAATAAAGCGGTTGAATGGATAAGGTAGTTTTTAATACGAACTTCGTACATATGAACCATTGGTTTTTCTGGACGAACATATGTCGGTTTGATGTAGGGGACGGTTTCAACTGCCATTAAAATGATATAAGTTCTAATCATCCCGGGACGAACACGTGTTCGTCTGTATGATCAGACTGGTCAAAATTCTTGTACGGGACGAACAAAAATGTCGTACGGGACAAATTTTTTTTCGTCTGATACGATCATGTTGTTTTCAATAAATAGGTGGGCTTTTAGATCAATAAGTCACACTTTTAATATCACTTTCAATCCATTTCAAATTCTAAATTATTTACAAATGGCAAGTTCTAACAAGCGCCAAAAGGTTCTAGCGAAGAAACCTCATAGGAATTCATCCGAGAACTTTCTTTCCAAAGCCAATGAGGATTCTTTTCCTAGGTTTGCTACAGCCAAAATCAGCACCTCCATAATTCTAAACCAAGATGAAATTACCTTTCAGGTGATGCATTTATTTTTTTCGACACAGTTTCATTTAATCCTTACCCTCATCCACACCTACATTAAAGAAACATTTCATTACTTTCTTGACAACATGTCCTTCAATTCTGACCACTCTATAATTCGCTCCTATGTCTTCAAATAAAAGGTTGAAATCACCAAGCATGACTTAGGAGCAATTCTAAATTTAAGGACTAAGGGAGGTAGAGCCCATACTTTAATCACCATTTATCAATATAAATGGCATGAAATCAATAGGGTGATTAGAGAAAATAGTTTAGATGAGCATGTCATTAGTGTAGAGCCCATACTTTGATCACCATCTGATCTTGTCTGATGGTGACCTTCTTAATCATGAGCAATAAACCTATAGATGAAGCCCAACTTATTCTTGACTATCTTTATGGGCTTTGTGAAATTGGCCATGCAGAGTAGAAAAGAAAGAGGAATATTACCATAGGACACTTAATTAACTATGTTCTGGAGAAGAAATACAACTTGTTTCATCCTGATCAAGAATATGAAGAACTGCTCCACTACAATTACGGATCCTTTAGAGCGATCTTCAAGGAGGAATCAAGTAAAGCACATGTCATAAGTGATCTCGAAAAAGAGCCTGAAGTTGCACCTGCTCCTATAAATGAACCAAATTATCAGAATTTGGTTCAAAGATTTGAATGTTAGAGACTCATTTTGATCAACGCTTTGATCAAATTGAGACTCATTTACAGCAGCAGGCTACTCAATATCAACATGACATGGGCTATATGAGGGATCAAATGAATGATATTAGTACCAATGTACTTATGATGAGTACATACTTTAACCTCCTTGGTGGTGCTCCTCCTCCTCCTCCTCCAGATCAGGGACCATCTTAGTGATAGATGCACTTGTTGTTATGTGTTTGTGTTGTTATTGTCTTTACTTTATGTGTTTATTATTATTTATTTTTAGTAGTTCGATGTATTTCTCTTTTATTTCAGATGTTTTATTTTGTATTGATATCCTGATTTATCATTGTAATATCTTCCAAGTGATATCAATATTAGTTCTTGTGTTTTGATTTGAACTTCTTTCTGAAATGTTTATAAGTCTTTATGAAAATCATCAGATTTTTTAATTGTGCTATAACCTAAATTGTAAGTTAAAATTAAATTTATTAGATAATCTAATTATTCTAAGTTTAAGTTTTGGTTATAACTTGATATTATTAGAATTTTCAATTTCATTTCTCTCTTTTAGACTACCTTATTGTTAATATTATTATTGCAATTGCAATGATTTCTTATTTTATATTTCACTTATCAATCAATAATTATGCACCTAAAAAGATTTGAAATTTTAGATTATTATTTTTGGAATGAATAAAATTACTCTTGCAAATTATATAAAAGTACAAAAAAACAAAGGGAATGCGCAAAGGTTCATAATGTAAAAAAGAAGCACAAAATAAGCCCAAAGTAAAAATGATGCACAAAAATGTGCCACAAATGTGAAAACGATACGTAAAGCGCCACAGGTGATATTTATTTCTTTCCAAACTCTTTTAATCTCTTAATTTAAATTGATCTTATGTTGATTTATAATTGATATTGAAATTTGAAATATACAATTTTTTATTCATCCTTAATGCAATGATTTTCTATATCTTAGTGTTTAAATTGACTCATGTCTTTGATAAATTCTTTTTTTTAACTATGTTATGTCACTGTTAAATTGTATGAATTTCTCTTATTTTTCTAATATTTTAATTTTATTTGCATACATTATTTCAATCACTTTCAAGGTTAAATTGTCAAATGTTTTTCATATTTCTACTTACATTTCAAGTATTTTCCTTCTTCACTTTTTGATGTTGTCAAAAAGGGGGAGAAATTATTTGTTGTGTCTTGAAATTGTTTGTTGTATCTTATGTATTTGTGTCAAGTGTTTTTTTTTGTATTTTTTATTTGTTTTATCGTATGTTTTCGTATTTTTGTTTGATTGTTTTTGTTTTGTTTTTTGTGTTGTTTTGTGTTGTTTAAATTTTTTTTAAAAAACTAAATTTTTTAATTCAATTGCCTCCTTATTTTTATGGGTTTATCAATTCAGAGGGAGCTTAGGAGATTCTTAGAATTTGAAATCCTACAAACAATAATTATTTTGACATCATCAAAAAGGGGGAGATTGTTAAGAGAGTTGCTATTTGCATGTTTTACATTCTTGCAACTTGTATAGTTTTGATGATTCCAAATATTATTGTTTTATATGTAGTTATCTCCTAACACTTTTTTGGAAAATTTGTTTTTGCTCTTATGTGTACTAACATTTCAGGAAAATCGAACTCCAAACCACTGAAGAATTTAAATCAAATTCAACATGAGATATCTTGTATTTTGTATCTTGTAATTTTTGTATGAATTAAGTTTGAGACGGAGTGATTGTAATTGAGTGAATAAACACACACACTTGAGGAGATCTTAAAAATTTTGTACTGATCATACTGGACAAATACAATTTGTACGGGTCGATCAGGCCAGTTATCTCTTTTTAAGAGCAATGGTGCGAATAGGAGTTGGAGGAAATTTTTCTAAGTCTTGATCATCCAGGAAAAAAATTTATTTTCATCCCAAGATGAGTTAGGCTCTGTAAAATTTTGTCCAGATGAATTTGAAATCATCCCTGGATGAAGTCTTCTCTATAAAATTTTGTCCAGACAAAATCCAAATCATCCCTAGACGAAGTCTTCTCTGTAAAAATTTCATTCAGGCGAAATTTATAATTGTGCCAGGGCGAGTTGCCCTCTGTTAAAATTTTGTCTGAACGAAGTCCTGTTCGTCCTAGGATGATGGGAATCGACTTAAGTAAGTTGGTTACATCCTGTGGTATTTTGGAAACCGACCTATGAAATAACAGTTCATCTAGATGAACCTAGTTCATACGGGACGATGATCGTGTACGAACATCATTCGTATAATTATTCATTAGGATCATTTCCGACACTTCAAGTAAAATCATCCAGGACAATCCACGATCGTATGGGATGATCCATTTTGTGTTGACTTGAATATTTGTAGTTTTTGGACGGTTTTTCTTGTCTCTCCTCTATAAGGCCCAAGTTTTACTGTCACCCAATCCTTTTGCTCATTGATCTTCGTGCCTATTAAAAGAAGAGTAAAGGAGAGTGTGTGAGAGTGAATTCAAAGGAGGATTCCTACCACTGGAGTGTAAAGGATTTGCTTGGTGTTCAAAGGTAAGAATCACTAATTGTGATTTAGGATTAATTCACTCTTGTGAGAAGATTTGTCATGGAGATCCGGTTCTCTATTGACTCATGGAGAGTGTGAACAGCCGCGGGTTCTTTGCCCACACTAGGAGAGTGTGAAAGAGCGAAGGGTTCTCTGCCCACACTAGGAGAGTGAGAAAGGACGAAGGATTGCCTACCCACACTTGGAGATTGTGAAAGGATGAATGGTCCTCTGCCCGCACTAGGAGAGTGTGAAAGGATGAATGGTACTCTTCCAGCACTGGGGATAGTGTAAAAGGATGACGGTTCTCTACCGCACCGAGTAGTGGTGAAAAGAGTTTTTGTAAAGGCTTCTTCGCCTTGTTGTGGGTGCAAAAGGATAGTTACTAGTGGTACCAGTGCAATACTCGTAGGGTGCCTCCGGGGATTGGATGTAGGTCTGGTTTTGACCAAACCACTATAAATCTAGTGTCTTTATTTTGTTGCAACTTTTTATTTTTGTGATTTACTGTTTTAAAATTGTGGTTGAAAAACTATTTCTAGAAATAATCATTGTAGGTTAAATACCCAACCTCTGTAGGTTGTAAAATTCTATATATCTTTGCATGTAAAGTGTTCATTCATGACAATGGGAAAACTGTTGTTTTCTAGTAAAAGAAACCATTAGTTTTTTTTTTTCAAATTTTTTGTCCAAAATTTTTTGGTGATTCATTGTCTTGTTAGTATGGCAGAATTGGCTTTTTAATAAATGACTGTAGTTTGGATATGAAATATATTGCTCTTTAAGGATTCGAAATTTCAAGCTTAGTGAATGTTAATGTGGAGAAGTTTGAGATTGTGGTAGATGAAAAAGGATCTTCATATGGTCCTTGGATACATGTAAGCTATGGAAGAAGAAGAAATTTTTATTTATTTTTGCTTCTTTTAGAGGTGTTCAAAAGAAATGCATTCCCATTAAAACTGATCCTATATATGTAAAACAATTTTAGCAATTAAATTCTAATGTAATTGAGTTTGAAGTGAAGAATGTTATTGATGAAGTTTGTGATGTTTTGTCGGTGATAATTAAGGAAGAACAATTAATTATAGAACAGGAAGGACCCTATTTTAATAAAGATTTGGAGGTTGCTAATTTGGTTTGTGGATACTCTGGAGATCAATTAATGAAGACTATTATCTTGGCAATCATTGGTAAGAAGCCTTTACCAATAGATGCTATTATGTTTAAATTACTAGAAGCAGATAATGTTGATGAAAACTAGAACACAAAGGCAGATCATGTTGATTCCAATATAAATGATAGAGAAGGTGGGGAATTGATTTGTAATGTAAAAAAGAATATTCAGATTCTCCTGGTAATAAGGCGGGGATCTCATCGGGAGCTGTTAAGTTTGAACTTCAAAAAGAGCTTCAATCACTTGGAAAAAAATTTTTCCATCTCATACCAGGAAAAGTGAATTATTAAAGAGAAATGTTAGTGGGAGCAATCTCACTATCAACCTTCAATGACATACATTATTTTTTAAAATTATAAAGGAGCAAGGAAAGATGAAGCCTCTAGGTATTTAAAGGAGATTATGAAAGATTATGATAATTTATTTGTTGGCTTGGTAGAAAATGTTTCTTCTACTGATCCTTTAGAATTCAAAACATTATTGTGGAAAAGTGAGATTTTTTTTCTTTTTTCCCTCGAACATGTTATTTGGTGGTATCATGACTTGCTTAAGGTCAGATATTGCTACATTTTAAGTTAAAGAAGAAAATTCTTAATTATTGGTGGGTGAGCTTAATATTGCTAATAAAGTTGTGTTGTTGGTAGCCACGGTTTATGGGTGTAGAGATTGTTTCAAGAAGAGAAGTTTGTGGAGTAGCTCGGAGATGCTTTCAAGTAAACTAATTCCACCTATTGTGGGAGGTGACTTTAATTGTATTTTGTCTCAAGATGATAAAAGAGGAGGTAAGAAGTTTGTTTTGTCTCAAGGGCCTCAAGATATACATTCTTTTATGAGGAATTATAACTTTCATGAAGGTTGAATAGTTGGTCCTAAATATACTTGGTGTAATAATAAAATTGGTGGAGCTCAAATCTTTAAAAGATTGGATCGATGTATTCTTAACTCTGCTATTTTAGATGTTATTAAGATGGCAGATTTTAGGCATCTTGCCAGATTTGCTTCGGACCACTATCTCATTATGCTGAGAATTTTCTCCCCTTGTTTTCATAGAAGCTGAACAATCATGTTTGAAGATGTATGGGCAATATATCTAGCTTCTTATGCAATTGTTTATCACTCATGGAAGAAATCAGTTTGGAGAAGCATCATGGAAAGCCTTAATGAAAAGTTTAGAATAGCTATAAAGGCTTTATTCTTTTAGAGTAAAGAAAGCACAAGAACTTGTATGATCTGAAGGAGAAACTTAAAAAAGAAATTCTAGATTACAAGTTTAAGAAGCCAACTATGGTAGACTCTTGGATCAAAAATTAATTTATTTTAAATCCAAGGTTAATGAGCTTAATTCCACACTTGGTTCCCTTAGTACTTGGTGGAAACAAAGAGAAAAAGTTCAAATGATGGAAGAAGGAAATTCTAACTCAAACTTCTTCGATGCTTATGCAATTTCTAAAGGGAATGGAAATTGGATCAATCAAGTTAAAGATAGTGAAGGGGTGCTGATTGAAGACAAAAGGCAAATGGAAGGTATTTTCTTTGACTTCTTTAAAGACAAATGGATGAAACATAGATGTATTTTGAAAGTTGGCATTCTTCTTCATAAAAGTTAGATGATGGTGATAGATTGATGCTTAAGAAAGACTTTTCTATAGATAAACTGGAGTATGTGATTAAGCATTTGGATTCGAATAAGTCACCAGATAATGATGGGGTAACTTACATTTTTTTTAAAGCTTTTGGTCTGTTATTAAAGAAGATGTTTTAATGGCTATTAGTTCTTTCTCCACTTCTGGCAATTTATGTTCTGAGTGGAAGAAGACTAATGTGGTGTTGATTCTAAAGGTGAAAAACCCTTTGTCACCTTCAAATTGTCATCTTATAACCCTCTACAAATCTATTTATAAGATTGTGGATAGAATGCTATTAAATAGGATGACACATTTATTCCTAAAAATCGTTTTAGAAGTTCAATATGATTATGGGAAGGGTAGGTTTATATATGATCAGATTTTTCTTTCCCAAGAGTTATTTAATAAACTCAGATATTTAAAATCTAAGAAGGGGTTGATGGTAATTAACATTGTTATGGAACAAGCAAAAGATACCATGGGATGGTCTACTCTAAATCTAGTGCTTCATTATTTTGAGTTTCCAAGGAAATTTTCAAACCTTATAATGGAGTGTGTGGTGGAGCCTAAATTTTCTATTATTGTTAGTGGTGTTAACTCTGAATGGATTGAGGTAAGAAGTGGGTTTAAGTAAGGTTGTCCTTTATCGCCTTACCTTTTTATTATGTGCTCTCAAATGTTAACCTATGCTTTTGCTGAAAGAGTATGGCATGTGGGTATTATATGTTGATAATAGCGAAATAAACTTAAATTTTCTATTCTTTTTGGGAAGTCATGTAAGAGAAGGAAAGGGATAACTCTTTCAAAGTTGATGGGATTTTAGGTGGTAGGTGAAATGGAATATTTTGGTGTAAAAATTGCTTTAATGACATTGGTGTTTTCATAATTTCTATTAGAAACAGCTGCAAGTAGATTGAATATATGGGGAAATAAGTTTATTTCGCTAGCCGGAAAGTTGCTTCTTCTAAACACATATTTTTTTTACTTCCTATCTTCTTAGCTACTCATTCAATAGTTCCTACGTGGGTTTTAAATGACTTTGAGAAGATGGGTAGAAGTTTTTTGTGGCATAAGAATGATGCTACTAAAGGGCTTCATTATGTGGCATGGGATGTTTTTTGTAAGCCTAAAAGGGAAGATTGATATGGATTGCAATCGATTTTGGAGAAAGTAGGCCCTTTGAGTGCTAAATTCCTAAATCTTTTATCAATAGAACCTTGGTGTAAAAGTATTCTATTGATGTTAAGAATTTTGAATGTAGGAGTTATTCTTCATCCACATGTTTGATTGTCTTAAATGGTGCAAAGTGTCTTCATCTGATTGTGAGATGTAAGGAGGCTACTGGTGTTGAAGTTACCACCGTCAAAGATACATGGATTTTGGATAAAAGTATAGAGAAATGGCCTACTTTGTTACTAATATGAATGAAGAAACAGAATTTCTTTTGGGCTTTATAAGTGATGGGAATTGGAATGATGTAAGCTAAAGCAATTCTTTGGCCAACATCTAGTGGAGATTATTTTATCTATCCCTATTCAATCAGATTTGTAGATGGATTAGTTAGAGATGTTGTTTAAATGCTTTGGTAAATCTATTTAAACTTTAGCTATAGAAAAATCATATACATATAGGTCAAAATATAAGGATTTGAGCTGGATGAAGAAACTAAAACTAAGGCCTCATATTGAGTTGTTTTCGTGGCATTTAAAGAGGAATGCTTTCCCATCAAAATATTTTCTTAAGTACATGAGGCTAGTTGATTATGATGGATACCTGATGGGTTGTGAAGCATCAGAGGACTAAGAACATGTTGTTGTCAAATGTGTTGAATTGTATCAAGTGTTTAGTTGTGTTGCCAAATGGGGCTTCTTAATTACTAGTTTTAATTCTCTTTCTGATTATACTATTAAATTGAAAATTCTTGCAAATTCTAATCCATTCCAAGGAAATCTGTGCTATTTAGTGGTGTTTTTCTATTGGAAAAAAAAAATATCATTCATGCTGGTTTGGCAAACAGTTCATCTTATATAGTGGAAAATTCTACATTTCATGATATTACTTCTTTTAGTTCTAATTTCATTTGGGATAACTGGGATGCTAATTAGCTGGATAAGCTCCCTTGACCATCTTGGCATCCTCCTCCTCTTAAATGGATTATGGTTAATGTAGATGTTTCTTTGCTAATTATAAATAAAGCTGGTATGGGTGATGTTTTTAGAGATTATAAAGGAAGGTTCTTATATGCTTTGGAATTAAATTGTCTTCATTGGGATTGATCACAAGTTGAAAAGTTATTTGTTTTCTCTTTGAGGAAATTTATTTAAGATTGGATGTTTGAGGCTGATGGTGTCATTATAGAAGGCGATAACTATAATGTTGTCAAATTTCTTCAGAATTTATTAAATAAGGCTGATGTGATGGAGGATATCCCAAATCCTAACGATTTATGTTTTCTTAGTGATTTTAAGCAAGTTTTATTTCTTTTCTTTAATAGGGAATGAAATAAGTCAGCAGATTTATTTACTAACTTAGCTCTTTTTTAAGTTTTTTTTGGAAGATGTTCCAATCCATTACCCCTAATTTAAGAATTTGATGATGACAAGTAATGTCGCCTGAACTACTATTCATTGAATATATTTGATTTCTGCTATTTTCTTTGAGTACTAACATTTTAGGAAGATCACAAGTTACTCAAGACAATAGGAAGTAAAGACTGGGTAGAGTAGGAGTGTGAGTCTGTAACATTATAATTTTTATTTATTTTATTTTATCTTTTCTTTAGTCTGGTCACAAACTGAATGTAAGTTTGAGCAACCATGTACACACACAAGGGGAGAGGGTTTTAAAAGAAAAATGACAATTTTTTTATGTTGATCGTACTGTATAAATTTATATTATATTGTACAATCTGTTCTGGTTGAATCATATTTCTATGAAAAAGTCATTCTGTATGATTTGTATCATACTGTATGTTATGTTACTAATCTAAAACCCTAGCTGCCAGATTAGTTTAAGTAAGATTTGTATCATACTATATGATTTATTTTGAATACTTAAATTAACCAGTGATTAGAGGAATAAATCAAGGTTTTAATCATTGATTGGTAATCGTACTCTATGAACATGTTTATGAACAGAGACGAGTTTTAATCATCCCGGACTTCGTCCTAGATGATCTCTTGTTTTTTTCCTAATTGTATTGTACAATGTATATCATACCATATAATATATAGAGATGAGTTTTGGTCATCCCAGACTTCATCTTAGATGATGCCTTAATTTTGACTATTTGTACTGTACAAAGTAGGTCGTACAGTATGATGTATAGAGATGAGTTTTGATCATCCTGGCTATTGTTCTGTATGAACAGAAGAGTTGATATCATACCGTATGATTATAAATCGTACTATACGACTATATTTAGAAGTTTTTGAACTGTTTGTAAACCTTCATACCAGGACGAAGCCTGCTATACAAATTGTACTGTATGATGGTAAATCATACTATATGATAGTAACGGTTACTTCAAAAATTTCAGGGATTTTGGAGCAAATTTTTAAGTATCAAAATAGTTAGGTTTTATGTGTGTGATAGAGAGAGGGGAATGTGGTTAGAGAGGGAATCCTTGGGATAGATCTCTTTAGAAGATTTTAGTGTTTGAGAGAGGATGGAAAAAGTGAGCTTGGCGAGGGAGAAAGGTTGTGAGGGAGATGACACGGTTGATCCATTCTTGCTGCACTTTGCTCCTTCTGTGGCTCGGGAACATCTTGTGAAAGGCTTTCTTTGGGAGAGGCTCATCTACATCCATGTCTTATAAGGTACTCTGCCTTATCCAGGAGAGAGAAAAATGAGATGGTACCCTCTCATCGCTAGGAGGGTGAGAAAAGCACTTGCCACCCTGCCACGCCGGGTTGGTGAAAGTGAGCCTTGTAAGGGCTTCTCTGCCTTGTCGAGGGGGGAAAAGGAGAACTATAGTTTTTTAGTGAATTTCCCAGAGTGGCCAGGGAGTGGACGTAGGTCAAGTGACCGAACCACTATAAAACTCTGGTGTGCTTTTTCCTTTACCATTTTTACTTTTGCTTGCATTTGATTCTCATTATAACTGCTTGGTGAAATTTTGTGTGGAATCCGTTGTTGCTATTTGTGTAAAATATTTGCTTATGTATTAGTTAAATTATTGTCACAAATTTAAAAAGCATAAAAAACTTTTTAGAACTCCTGCTTAGGATTTTTTATTTTAATAAGATTTTCGCAATTCCCCCCCCCCCCCATTCTTGGCGCATCTAGTAACTTCAATCGGTATCTGAGCGGGGTTTCAAAAATAGTGTTTTAGAAAAACTTAAAAATATATCATGTCTTATTTTGGTAATCGTAATACTGCGGAGGGTTATTCAATAACCCGTACACCTCTTTTTAATAATATACCATTTGATTTATGGAAATTTAGAATATCTATTTTTTTACAGTCTATTGATTACTGGATATGGATGTTAGTAAATGATGGTTATGTTGCACCTTTTAAAACTTTGAATGGAGTGAAAACTCAAGTACCTTTTATTGAATGGAGTAATTAGTATAGAGAATTAGTCAATTGAATGCAAAGTGCTTAAACTGTTTCTTTTATACTTTAAAGTCTGAGGGTTATATGAGAGTTTCTACCAGTGCTACTGGTAAGGAAATTTGGGAAAGACTATGCATCACGTACAAAGGAACTAGTGAAGTTAAATAGTCTAGGCTTAACATTATGTTGCATGATTATGAACTCTTTCATATGAAACCTAGTAAAACAATATCTAACATTTACACTAGGTTCACCCAAATTGTAACATCCTTGCATGCATTAGGTAGAGAAATTTCAAATTCTGAAAAAGTTAACAAAATTCTTAGATTCTTACCTAGTTCCTACAATGTAAAAATTATTGCCATCACTGAATCTAAGGATCTAAACATTTATTTTATTGACAACTTGCTTGGTTCACTTATTACGTACGAGCAAGGGGTGAGTCAAAGGCAAAGGGATACAGGTTAAAAGAAGAAGGATCGGACGGTGGAATTAAAATCAAACAATTAAGAAAGTGAAAGCTCTACAGGAGAGGAAGAAGATGACATAGCCTTAATGACCTGACAGCTCAAGAACTTTTTGAAAAGAAAATAAATGCATCATTAGAACAGCTGGAATAAAGGTAAAAGTTTGTGGTCTACTAAAGTTTCATTTGATATAATCTATTTTTAGTGTAGGAAGCCAGGTCACCTTCGAGCTGATTGCCCTAACCTAGAGAGCCAACCAGCAAAGGAAAAAGGCGAAGACAAAGCCAAGTACAATAAAAGAAAGATTAAGATGCAAAACGCATTTTGGGCCGGCTCTGCCTCAGAATTGTGAGAAGAAGAAGCAGAAGAGTATGTAACAAATTTGTGTCTTATGGCTAACGATAATCTTAATCAATCAGATCAAGACGAGGTATGTCATCTTTCATAAGAGGATTTGTTACTTATTTCCAAAAAAATTTATGACTCATATAGGAAATTGAAAAGGATGCACGCTAGTCTTAATATTTATTTTAGTACTTTACAAATTGAACATGCTAACTTAGTTAAAGAACATTCTAATTTAGATAGATATCACATGTCCCTGTTTGATGAGTATAATGCATTAAATAAGAAGTATATTGAACTAAAAAAAGTGCATGAATCCTTGAAAACCACTCATGTTGAACTAGAAGAGGCTTTTCATAGACTAGACAAACTTGCATTAGAAGTAAATCACAGCGAGCATTTATTAAAAATAGAAGTTCATGGTTTGATATATCAAAACAACACATTAAAAAAAAAAAGCCAAAGAATTAGAAAAAAAAAAAGCATCACTCAAATTAGCCCAATCTTGCAAACCCCTATCACTGCATGCATCACAAAACTTTAGGAAGAGGCAATACCACTCACATAGGTTAGTAAACCCATTTCCCAGTGTTAGGTGCTTCTCTTGTGGCATGCTAGGTCACATAGCCTGTACATGCACGATTCGCCATAGGAAACACCAGGTATGGAGACCTAAATTGCTTCCATCACCACATATCATGCATACATCTCATTCAAGCAAGCATAAGGAGGAACCCAAACTCACTTGGGTTCTCAAATCTAATCCTTGAATGAAATTATACTGAAGCTCTCATAAAATACCTAGTGAGAGCATGTGGTACCTGGACAGCGGCTACTCGTGACATATGATTAGAGATATAAAGAAGTTCATTTTAATGGAGAACAGGACGGGAGGCTAAGTGACATTGGGAGACAACACTACCAAGAAAGTGGTAGGCTCGGATATCGTTGGTAATGCTAAGAATTTTTTAATTGAAAATGTTTTATTAGTTGATGGTTTGATGTATAACTTACTTAGCATTAATCAATTATGTGATAAGGGTTTTGACATAAAATTTCTCTCTAACAAATGTCTGATTAGTTTAAATGATAAACTTAGTTTAGAAGGAAAATGAATGAACAATATTTACATGTTAGACATTGATTGCATTTATGGTTCAAATTCTTTTTGTTTGAAAACAATAGTAGATGACTCATGGCTATGGCATAAGAGACTATGCCATGCTAGTATTAAAACACTTAGAAATATCACTTAGAAAAACCTAGTTAGAGGCGTACCTAAGTTAGACTTCACTAAGGACCATTTATGTGATGCTTGCCAACTAGAAAAATAAATCAAATCATCTTTTCATTCAATTAAAGATGTGATCACCTCTAGGCCACTAGAAATCCTATACATGGACTTATTTGGACCCGTTATCATAGCTAGCCTAGGAGGGAAAAACTATGGGTTTGTGAATGTAGAAGACTTCACAAGATTCACTTGGGTAAGGTTCCTAGCTCATAAAAATGAGTCATTTGAAGAATTTAAGGTATTCTCCATATAGATTCAATGAAAATTAGGATGTGAAATCTCAATAATCCTTAGCAATCATGGTGGAGAGTTTCAAAATGAAAGATTTGAATTATTTTGCCAAGAGATAGGAGTAGAGCAAAATTTCTTAGCCCCTAGAATACCTCAGCAAAATGGTATAGCAGAAAGGAAAAATAGAACCTTTGTAGAATCCGCTAAGGTAATGTTAGCGAAGTACACCCTTCCTAGATATTTTTGGGCAAAAGCGATTAAAACAGCGTGTTATGTCTTAAATAGTGTGAACATTAGATCTAAGCTTAATAAAAATCCTTATGAAATCCTTAAGGGTCAGACACCGAATCTTTCATACTTATATGTCTTTTGGTGCAAGTGCTTCATCTTGTTTAATGGCAAACTACCTTCAGGAAAACTGGATCCCAAGTCTGATGAGGGTGTCTTCTTAGGTTATTCATCTGTAGGTAAGGCCTACATAGTCTTTAATAAGAGAACCCTAATAGTAGAAGATTACACCCATGTAGTATTTGATGAATCAGATAAGCCCTCTGAATCTAAAATTGAAGAAGATGAAATAGAGGCAATATAACGAGTCGAGACTATGACCTTAGGAGAAAGGGTTGAACCTCAGGAAGAGTTGTCTAGTGAATGGAGATATTCTTCAAGTCATCCTAAAGAGTTAATTTTAGGAGACCCTTTTTAAGGTGTAATAACTAAGCATAGACTTAGGAAGGAGGTTAGTCACTCAGCATTAATCTCTATGATAGAATTCACTAGTATAGATCAAGCCTTAGGCAATGAGTTCTGGATTATAGCAATGCAAGAAGAACAGAACCAATTCACAAGGAATGATGTTTGGGAATTAGTTAAGAGACCTAAAGAACAAAGTGTAGTTAGAACAAAATGGGTCTTTAAAAATAAGGTGAATGATTAAGGAATAATAATAAAAAATAAAGCCACACTAGTAGCTAAGGGGTACAACCAAATTGAGGGAATAGACTTTGAAGAAACCTTTACTCCAGTTGTTAGACTAAAGGCCATAAGAGTGCTCTTAGCTTTAGCTTACTTCAAGAACATAAAACTATATCAAATGGACGTAAAGAGTGCTTTTCTGAATAGGGTAATCAAGGAGAATGTCAATATTGAGCAACCCCCTAGATTTGAGAGCTCATAATTTCTAAACCATGTATTCAAATTAAAAAAGGTACTTTATGGATTAAAGCAAGCACCTAGAGCTTGGTATGAAAGACTTAGCTCATTCTTACTGGATAGAGGTTTTATAAAGAGTAGTGTGGACACTACACTCTTCTTACAAAAGACTAAAGATGAAATTCTCATTGTTCAGATTTATATGGATGACATTCTATTTGGATCATTAGATAAAATTTTATGTGATGAATTTTCAAAAATAATGAGTAATGAGTTTGAGATGAGCATGATTGGAGAGCTTAATTATTTTCTTGGCTTTAGTATGAAACAAATAGATAATTGAACATTCCTAAGCCAAAATGAAATAAATTAAGGATGTTCTGAAAAAATATGAAATGGATAGCGCTAAGCCCATGAACACTATAATGAGCTCAACAATTCAATTATACAAAGATCCTAATAGAAAATTAGTATATCAGAAAAAATATAGAGGAATGATTGGATCTCTTCTCTACCTAACTGTTAGTATACCGGGCATAATGTTTAGTGTGTGTATCTATGCTCGTTTTCAAGCTGATCCTAAAAAGTATCACTTAACTGTGGTCAAGAAAAGCCTTAGATATCTACTAGGCACCCCGAACTTAGGAATTTGGTATCATAGGCACATCACTTCCTTTGAAATCTTAGGATACTTAGATTCTTATTTTGCAGGATGTAGGGTAGATAAAAAAGGCACCTATGGTACTTGCCAATTCATAGGACAAACATTAGTTTCTTGGTCCAGTAGGAAGCAGAATTCAATAGCCCTCTCCATAGCCGAGGCCAAGTATATTGCAGTAGGAAGCTGTGTTGCACAAGTACTGTGGTTAAAGAAACAAATTCTTGATCTTGGTTACCTATAGGAACCATCTCAATCATGTGTGACAACACAAATGCAATACGCATCTCTAAAAATCCAATTCAACACTCTCAAATAAAATATATAGACATTAGACACCACTTCATAAGAGATCATGTGGCTAAAGGAGATATAGAACTGCATCACATCACTACAGGAGATCAACTGGCAGACATATTCATAAAACCATTAGCATTCAAAACCTTTAGTACTTTAAGGACTAGACTAGGTGTCATCGACATTAATGCATAAAACAAAACAAAAAAAAAACAAACCAAAAATAAAAATTTTTTTCCTCCTTTTTGAAGTGTATCTATTTTGTACTTTCTTACTTAGTGTTGCTTGTGTCTTCCCTTTTTGGTGATGTCAAAATGGGGAGAAGTCTATTTGTAGTTTGCTTATGCTTATGTAGTTTGCTTATGTTTCCCTAAGTTTCAATGAAATGCAAATTTCTTTTTTTTCTTATCTATGTTGTATTTTTTTTTTTTTAATTAATAAAAAAAATGCCTTGCAAATTTGTTTATAACAAACATTATTTAACATCATCAACAAGTTGGAGATTATTGCAATCCATAACCCCGAGTTTTAGATTTTGATGATGACAAATAATGTCGCTTGAACTACTATTCAATGAATATCTCTGATTTCTTCTATTGTTTGTGAGTACTAACATTTCAGGAAGATCACAAGTTACTCAGGATAATAAGAAGACTCAAGACTGGGTAGAGTATGAGTGTGGGTCTGTAACATTATAATTTTTATTTATTTTATTTTCTCTTTTCTTGAGTCTGGCTACAAAGTACATGTAAGACTGAGCAATCATGCACACACATAGGGGGAGAGGGTTTTAAAAGACAAATATATATATATATATATTTATATATTTATGTTTGTCATACTGTACGAATTTATATTGTATTGTATGATTTGATTTGGTTAAATTGTATTTCTGTGAACAAGTTGTACTGTACGATTTGTATCATAATGTACAATGTGTTACTAATCCAAAATCCTAGCCGCCATATTAGTTTAAGTAAGTTTATTATCCGTTCATATTGTATGAAGTAATTTATACTGTATGATTTCTTACTTAAATTAACCTGTAATTAGTAGTATAAATCAAGGTTTTAATCACTGATTGGTACTCTTACTATACGATGAACAGAGATGAGTTTTTATCATCCCGAACTTCATCCTGGACGATCTCTTATTTTTGCCTAATAGTACTGTACGATGTATATCATACCATATAATGTATAGAGACGAGTTTTGATCATCCCATACTTCATCCTAGACGATACCTTATTTTTAACTATTCGTACTATACGAAATAGGTTGTACCCTACGATGTATAGAGACAAGTTTTGATCATCCCGACTATCGTCCTATACAAATAGAAGAGTTGATGATCATACCGTATGATTATAAATCATACTGTATGACTATATTTAGAAGTTTTTGAATTATTCGTAAACCTTCGTACTAGGACGAATCCTGTTATACAAATTATACTATAAGATAGTAAATCGTACTATAATATAGTAACGACTACTTTAAAAATTTCAAGGATTTGGAGTACATTTTTAAGTATCAAAATAGTTATGTTTTGTGTGTGTGATAGAGAAAGAGGAATGTCGTTAGAGAGGTAATCCTTGCGAGAGAGCTCTTAAGAAGATTTTAGGGTTTGAGAGAGGAAGGAGAAAGTGAGCTTGGTGAGGGAGAAAGGGTGTGAGGGACATCACATGGTTGCTCCGTTCCTCCTGTGGCCCGGGAAGATCTTATGGGAGGCTTTCTTAGGGGCAGACCCATCTACATCTGTGTCCTCTAAGGTACTCTGCCTTCTCCAAGAGGGAGAAAAATGAGAAGGTACACTGCCGTCGCCAGGAGGGTGAGAAAAGCGCTTAGCACTCCGCCATGTCGGGTTGGTGAAAGTGATTCTTGTAAGGGCTTCTCCGCCTTGCTGAGGGGGCAAAAGGAGAACTATAGTTTTGTAGTGAAATTCTCAGAGTGAAGGACTCCGGGGAGTGGACGTAGCTCAAGTGACCGATCCACTATAAAACTCTAATATACTTTTTCCTTTACCGTTTTTATGTTTGCTTGCATTTGATTTTCATTATAATTGTTTTGTGAAATTATGTGTGGAATCCATTGTTGCTATTTATGTTAAAATATTTGCTTCTGCATTAGTTAAATTTTAGTTAAAATTTTAAAAAGCATAAAAAACATTTTAGAACTCCTACTTAGAATTGTTTATTGCAACAAGATTTTTGCAATTCATCCCCCCCTCTTGGCGCATCTAGTAACTTCAGATGATATTACTTCTAAAAAATTTCCTCCTTCCTTTTTGTATTTGTTAAAGGAGGAAAGTGGGTGTAAGTAGTTATTTTTAATAAAATTGCTATATACATTCCCTTTAAAAAAAGGGAAAATTCTTTTAGGAAAATTTGATCCCAAATCTAATGAGGGGATTTTTTTGGGATACTCAAGCCTTGGCAAATCATATGGAGTTTTAAATAAATGGACTTTAGTTGTAGAGGAGAGGACTCATGTAGTTTTAGATGAATAAGATATTTATGGACAATCTAAGTTGGAAGAAGAAGTTATTGAAGATAATACCTAATGAATTGATAATATTAATCTTGAAGAAAGGGTTGAAATAAAAAATAAGTTGACTAGAGAATGGAAATAAC
Source organism: Dendrobium catenatum (assembly GCF_001605985.2). NCBI lineage: Eukaryota > Viridiplantae > Streptophyta > Magnoliopsida > Asparagales > Orchidaceae > Dendrobium > Dendrobium catenatum. Next base: position 466,283 of record NW_021320022.1, on the reverse strand, counting down.
CTAAAAGTAATACTAAAGAACTTATTTAGGAGACCCGAATGAAGGTGCAAGGAGTAGGCATGGGCTTGGCAAAGAAGTGAACCACTCAGCATTTATTTTAATGATTGAACCCACATAATGAATCAAGCACTTTCTGATTAATTTTGGATTTTAGCTATGTAAGAAGAATTGGAATAATTTGTTAGAAATAATGTTTGGGTATTGGTAGACAAACCTAAAATCCAAAGTATTGTTGGAACATGAGGTTTTCAAAAAAAAGATGAATGAATCAGGTATAATGGTTAGGAATAAGGCTATATTGGTGGCTAAGGAGTACAATCAAATATAATGTATTGATTTTGAGAAGAATTTTGCCCCTGTAGCTAGACATGAAGCAATATGGGTACTTCTAACTTTTGTTTATTTTAAATGATTTAAATTATTTAAAATGGATGTTAAAAGTGCTTTTCTTAATGGGGTGATAAAAGATGATGTTTATGTTGAGAAACCACTAGATTTTGAAAATTTATAGTTTCCAAAACATGTGTTTAAATTGTAGAAAGCATTGTATGGACAAAAATAGGCCTGTAGGGCTTGGAATGAAAGGTTAAGCGTTTTCCTACTAGAAATATCTTTTGTCAAAAGAAGTGTGGACACCACACTCTTCACAAAAGGGTAGGAGATGGCATTATTTTTATTATTCAAATTTATGTTGATGATAACTTGTTTGGATCTACTGATAAAAATCTTTTTGATGACATTTCAACAATAATGAGTTAGGAATTTGAAATGAGTTTGACGGGAGACTTGAATTTCTTTCTTGGTTTTTGCATAAAGTAGACAAAGAATGAAACATTTCTTAGTTAGTCAAAACATGTCAAGGACATTCTTAAGAAATATGAATGGGATATTTTTGAACCAATAAATACTCCCATTAGTTCATCAGGTTTGTTAGATAAGGATTTTAAAGACAAATCTATTGATCAAAAGAAATTTAGAGGGATGATTGGATCATTACTTTATTTAACTATAAGTAGGCATGATATCATGTTTAGTGTTTATCTGTGTGATATATTTCAAGCTAATCCATAAGAATCTCACTTGACTGCTGTTTAAAAAATTCTAAGATATCTTTTAGGAACTCAAAATTTAGGAATTTAGTATTTTAGGCATTGCTCCTTTTTGAAATCATTGGATATTCTGACTCAGATTTTATGGGGTGTAGGGTTGATAGAAAGAGTACTTCTTCAATTAATTAATTTATAGGTAACTCTTTTGTTTCCTGGTGTAGCAGAAAATATAAATTAGTAGCCTTTTTTACTGCTGAAGTAGAATACATAGCCTTAGATAGTTGTGTGGCACAAGTTCTTTGGTTAAAACAACAAGTTACAGTTTTATGGTTTTTAATTAGTACCATTAATTATTATTATTTTGATAATATGAGTGTCATTTACATTTAAAAAATGTTATCCAACACTCTAGGGCCAAACATATAGACATAAGACATCACTTCATTAGAGATAATGTCACTAAAAGAGAAATTGACCAACATCATATAGCTACTAAAAATCAACTTGCAAATATATTCATAAAACCACTAGGTTTTGAAATAATTAGTACCTTAAGAATAAGATTGGGTGTTATTGATATTCATGCTTGACAATTATAATTCTGCAACGTGCTTTTGTGGTGTATTTCTTTTATGTTTATTATTTTGTTTTTATTATTTATTTGTGATTAGTTTTTGGTTACTTTTTACTTGACTTTATGATTGTTTTTTATTGTTTTATTCTAATTTGCATTTTTTTTTTCATTTTTGTGTCTCAAAGATCTTATTGATTTAATTTGGAAAAGAATTTTTTTATCATATGCAAATCTAAAAATTTTTTTTTCCATTCATATTATACGAACCACTTTCATAATGTATGACATCACTATATTTTATATGATAATTTATTTTTTTTGGGATGGTTAAAATATTGTATTGTACAAACATGACATCATCTGTACAAACATTTTTTTGTCTGTACAAAAATTGTGTGATTCTCAAGAATTATTATTTTTTAAAAGATTATATGTACAAAAACCCATTTGCCTTTACGATTATGTTGTCAATCTGTATTTGGACAAATTTATTAGGGAGTTACGATTATTATTGCCTGATCGTATAAAAAAAGCACCAATTTTTCTATACAATCAAATTGGTCAAAAGTCGTACAAAATGACTCCTTGGGAATTGTAGTTTGCAAAAAGTCATTTCATCACAATAACTTCTCTTGAGCATTTCCATTTGTATGTATCAACCTTATTTTATATTGTACGAATGTGCTCGACATCTTTAAATTGGAAGCTATTCTTTTAGTTTTGTTCACAATCTCTTTTATTTTAAAAGTATTTTTCATTGAATCCTCTCCTTGTGGAAAGCATTACCTATAAATGGGCTTGGCACTTCGAAGGCTCTTAATCTCATTCCAATCAACTAGATGATAAATTTATTTCAAAAGAAAATGAACAAGCCTTAAATCATTTTATTGAGGCAAAAACCACAAATTTTCATCTTCTTATTCAAAAGGCATTAATTTTTCTCTAATATTCTATTTTGACTCTACCAAATTTTACTATTTTCTTGTTATTATGAGAATGAGAGAAAACCATAACAAAATGTCCTCATTTGTGTTTAACGAAAGACTAAAAATCACTACGGAGGATTTAGTCACTTTTCTACAACTTAGACGGGAACACACTATGACTTTAAGAGCTAACTTTAATTAGTCTACCATAAATCAAACCCTTAGAGGTGTACCTTATGTTTATCACTTATCTCATTTACATACTTTGAATTAAAATGCCAGGATCATCCAAGATGTTTTAAGAACATCCATTATTCTTAAAGCTGGTGATCGAATTAACCTCACTCCTTTTCTTTCTATAGTTACATATCTTATAAAGTCAAATATTCCAATTAATGAAGCCTAGTTGATTCTGGATTAAAATTAGACTTCCTACCACTAAAAGGAAAAATAATATGGCTTTAGGATATTTGATTATTTATATCCTTGAAAAGAAGTACAATTTTATTCATCCTGATACTCCAAATAATCTTCCAATCTTTTTCATTGATGCTTCCTTTTGTACTCTTATTCACCAGGATCAAGGGGATGTGGGAGATAAAATTGGAGAAGAAGAAGCACTTTTTCCTGCACCTACACTTGCTCCTGGACCTGAGCATAATTTTTCCCAAGAAATGATCCAATGATTTGGTTGACTTGAGTCCCATTTTGATCAACGATGTAGTCATATTGAGACTCGCTTAGACCAACAAAATGCCAAATACTACGAAGATATGGGTTGGGTCAGAGGAAAGTTTTATTCAATCAATACTCAAGTTACTACAATCAATAGCTACTTTATCATGTTCACTCCTCAGCCACCTCCAGATCGAGATCCTCCATTATTTTCATTTTTATTTTTTGTTTTAGTTAATGAATGCTTTATTTTTTAGTTTTCATCTGATAGCATTTAGATGTTTGTATTTCTATATTAGTTGTATTTGCAATATATGTTTAATGAAATGCTTGCCTTGTGTTGGTATTAATCCTCTTAAATTTCCTTTATGTTTCTATTATCCAAATTGGTTATGTTAATCTAATAGAAAATTTTAAAATATTTTGTACTACAACATAATTTAGTAGAAAAATTTTGTTTCTCATTTCAAAATGGAAGTCAATTTACAAATTACATTTAGATAAAAAGATCATCTTAATGCTCTAATAAATCTACATCTTATAGTTATAATTGTTACAAAATGGGTGACTTATTTTTTCTTTTATTTTCTTATTTAATGTGTTGATTTTCTTCTTAACAATAGGGTTTAATCTTGTGGATTAATCTTCCTTATATGAGAAAAGTTTTTCTCTTGTTTGGAGGATAATCACACAATTTAATATTTATTTAGATAGTTTGTCGAAAAAACAAAATGACAAAAGATGCACAAAGGGTGCAAAATTTCAAAACTGCACATTGCACATCTTTTCATTTTGGGCTAATTTTGTGCCTTTTTACATTTTTTGCCAGCTTTCTTCTTTTTTAAATCTTTAAAAAATTCTCAATTTTGAGATTATCTTCCAAATATAAGAAAAGAGGAACTCATTCTATTTTATAGGAAAGTGTAAATTTCAAATAAAAACCTGGTCCATCTAATATAGCTTGAGTAAGAAAATTTGAAACATATTCAATGATTTGCAAAAATATTCAAATGAGATAGAGATATGTAGGAAGATGAAACAAATTTCTATTTCCTGTCTAATTTTTATTTTGAAATAATTTTTTATGAAAAAAAGAAATTAAACCACTAAAGGAGTTAGAGGAATAGGGATAAAGGTTAATTTTCTCTCTTAACTATTTTGAGAAGTCAATGATCACTGACCAAAATTTTTAAGTAAAAAGAAGTTAATTTAATTTTTTTATTTTTTAAAAAAATGTAAGAAGTTCTTGATTATCTTATGAAAATACGATGTCATATGTGATTTATGGGTGTTTATTAGAGTGTGCTCTAAAAAACATACATGAAAATAAAATAAAATTAAAAAATTACAAACAAAAATAACAAAACACTAAAAAAATAAAGAAAATAAAAACAATCATGAACAATAAAAATAAAAAAGAACACACACACCAGCAATAACTAAAACATAGATAAACACATAAACAAAAAATTATACCTCATTATCTTACTCTAAGTATGATGATTCAAAAGCTAGGTTTGTCTAGGAGATCATTTACTTTTTATCTTTTGCCCTTATTATAATTGACTTATTTCTACCCTTTTACTTTGCATGAAGTGTTTTTATATTAAGGCATTGATTTTTCATATGTCTAGGTTTTATACACCTAAAACAAATAAGATTAGAAAAACTTTTATTATTCTTACCATATTTACCTTTGTCCACTTTTGTTGATGTTCATGCTTGCGCTGAAGTAGATTTTCAAATTTTCTTGTTATTTATGTCATTTCCTCACTCTCATCATCTACTAAGCCACTTCCATCCATGTCTTTAGCTTTTAGTACTTTAGTTTCACCTGAATCAAAAAGCTTTTGACTCACACTTCTCTTGTGGGCAATGAGCGAGCGAATCATTTTATTAATAGAATAATTATTCAAGTGTTTTGATTCACGTATAGTAGTAACTTTAGCTTGAAATTTATCAGATAGACAGTATAGAACTTTCTTAACCTTTTTAAAGTTTAAAAGTTCTTTACCTAAATCATATAATGATGTCATAATTTGAGTAAACCTAGTATATATTTCTAAGATAGTCTCATAAGGTTTCATGTAGAACAGTTCATAATAATGCATTAAAATATAAAACTTAGATTGCTTAACTTCACAAATACCTTCATATATAGTGCATAATTTATCCCATGTATCTTTTCCAGTAGTATACATAGAGATTCTCATATAATCTTTAGATTTTAAAGAACAAAAAAATAATTCAAGCATTTAACATTCAATTGAGCATTGATTTGTCCTATTTTACTACAATCAGTAAAAGAAATATAAATTTTGACTCCATCTACAATACAAGACAATACATAATAACCAATTTGAATCATATGCCACATTCAATAATCAATTAATTATAAGAAACTAGAGATGCAAATTTTCTAATAATAAAAAAGATATTTTTAAAAGGTTGTCGCATGATGTAATATCCTTCAACAGTATTTTGATTTTGAAAGTTAGCTATTAATCAATTTTCAAAAGTTTTATAAAACTTAATTTTTGAATTCTGTTCTGATAACACTTGAATGTTCATGAGGGTTTTGAAACCCTAAGGAACTAGTCGCAAGGCTAACCATGAGAGGGGGGGGGGGAGTGCGGTGAATTGATAATTTAAAAATTTTAAACAAAAAGAAAAATAAGCCTTTTAAAACATTTTTAGCATCTAAAAATAGATTGTTTTATCTCTAGATGTGGAAGCAAAGTAATGTAATAATAACAAAAAATAAAGAGATATTTACCACACAATTAAGATATAAATATATGCAAAAAATAAAGTGCAAAAAAATAAAACAAAAAACAAACACAAAAGAGATTTTTAGTGGTTCGATCAACCTCACTTACGTCCACTCCCTAAAACCTCCCATTCCAGGTATTGCACTAAACGCTTTAGTGACTCTCTTTTATTTGCCATAGTTAGGCAGAAAAGCCCTCACAAAATCTTTTTACCAACCCGATGCGATAGAGGATCATACTCCAACAGGCAGAGAACCTTGACTCCTTTACACATTTCTAGTGAGGCAGATAACCTTGTATTTTTTTCACTCTCTTGGTGAGGCGGAGAACCTAGAATCACATTTACCTTCCCAGTGCGGAGGAGTAGCTAGGTCTTTGACACCAAAGAAATTTTCTTCTTCCCAAACTTCCCTTAACATAAACCTTGAACCCGATGGTACTCAGATGCAAGCTTACCAAAGTAAACGTATATAATGCCCTCTATACTACCTTTAACCCCATAAGGATATTCTCCCTCTCAAACTCCAACCTTTCCTCTCTTCCGTTCAAGTCGCTCTCCTTAAGTTTTCTCATACGAATGAAGACTCAATGCAGGACAAATACACTTGCAATGTCTTTGGAGAAAGCTTAAATAAAGGGCTTTAAAAATAATAAAAAAGCAATTCTACTGCCAAATATCATACAGTACAATGGCAAGATCATCTAGTTTGATATACAAAATTTAACCTAATAGTCTTATATGATCACCACATAGTACAGTATGGTTAGTACAAATTTATACTAACCATCCAATATAATATTAGGGATCACCCAAGATAATTAGATGAATAATTATGGTATTTCACTTAGGAAAATAAAATATCGCCCTATATATCTCTCATGTCGTCCTGTTCGATCATCAATGATTGTCCTTGATGATCATATTGCATAAATTCATTATAATTAGTCCCCTAATTATAAAATCAATTTAGGAATTATTGTCATCGAACATCTAGTATAATGTACATCATCATAGATGATTAGAATAAAACATGAAATTCAAAATCTTGCCTAAATTATGATTGGTAGTTATTTTTTATGATCAAAATTAATCATCCTGGATGATCCAAATCATCTAGTAATATTAGTTAGATGAAATGATCATACAATATGATTAGTTCAAAATTTGAACATCTGATTAATACTCAATCTCACTCTGCCTGAGTTTGTGTGTGTAGGGTCACCAAGCTAGAGTACACCCTTAAAAGACTTTACTCAAGAAATCAAAAATACAACAATGAAATTAAAAAATCAGTACAGCATAACTTATTCTACTCAATCTTGAGCCTTAAATATTCATTGGATGGTGCATAACATTCCTAAAATGTTAGTACACACATAAACAAATATACATTGCAAATACAATAACACATAAGGATGTGAGCCACAATATTTTTTATCATAAAAAACATAAACTCGTGAGCTCCATTTATAACAATTTTAACATCCACCTTAAACAAGGTTTTGAATAAATAAATATAAATAAATAAATAAATATAAAATATAGACTCTTGATAAAATAGAAATGTACTCTATGTAGTCTTAAGTTGATAACTTTGCATGGTATTTGGAGGACCTGAAATGTTATTCCATGAAAATAAATATCCAATAATAATAACAAGAAAAAATATCATAGAAAAAATAATAGCATTTGTTAACATAAAAATTATAAGATTATGTCCAAATTTGCAACACAAAGGTCCTAAGGACTTATAATGCAAGTGTTTATGCAATTAAATTTCATATGTTTTGAAATTTAGCATAAGAAAACCTCGTTGGGTTCACTTTGTTTAAGCCATGTTGCTAGCCTAAGTGGTACCATAGTCTGAATCAATTTTAGTTTTCCATTAGAGACCCAATGAATAGTCCTTATATTTTTGGGCACCATGGTTTAATCTAAAAATATGAAATTACTTTTTAGAGATTTTAAAGCTATTTTTGTCAACCATTACTGAATTAGTGAACCATATTTAACCTAGGATTAGGGTTGGGTCCAACACATTCGAAATGACATTGAAAACATATTGGAGAAAGTTTTATTCTATGGTTAGATTAGTATGAAATAAAATTTTTAAGGGTTAAAGGTGCCTTTTGGTTAACCTATGTTAACTTTGTTAACCTGGCATGACCAAGGTATGGACATAGGTTGAATCCACTCCAAATATTATATAGAGTTTGTCAAAAGTTATATTGGGTCATTGAATGGCTGAGAAAAGAAGGGATAATTCAAAATTTTACTTTTAAGGTTTTAGGGTATAGGGTCTCTTAGTTAACCATGAACAACCATTGTCCACCAATGGTTCTAGGAACTTCAAATCAATATAAAATTAATTATGAATATGTTTGATGGGATTCAAAAACTTCTAAAAGAAGTTTGCAATAAGATGTTACATCTAGAAGCGTAAGCTATATTTGAAGGTTCTCTAGGCTTGGGCAACGCTACATGATTTTAATATTTAGAAGAAAATTGAAGCCTCAAAAATGATTTGGTAGACTCTAAATATATGTAAATGATCATACACCAATTTAGAGACTTTACCCAAGGTTTTGAATTAGTTGAAAATTCTACTAAAAAAAAGAAAAATCTTAAGGCTTTAGGCTTTATATTTGAACAGTATATTTTAGATTTTAGTGTCTTAAGCTAAATTTGGATTTAGATTTTAGGACCTGTGTATTGGAGAGAGCTTTATTTTATACCATTAAAAGTTTGACAAAGATCTAAGGTGCAAATGCTCTGAATCACAATATATTTTTAATGTCTACCCAATAATACATTAAATCAATCATAATCATAATTTTAAAACATTTTAGTTTGATTAAATGATTTTTTCCAACAAATATTATATTTATAGAAAACCATTTCTAACACAACTCAGTAGGATAAAGTTTGTTATTTGTAGTAGGCAATACTAGAAAGAACATAACAACCCATCAATATAGTCCAATCATATAGAGAATGGTCTTCAAGCTTTTTGGCTAGTTGGACTAATTGTAATATATGACATACTGACAGGATTATATAGTCAGACTGATAATTCTAATAATCAAACATATTTGGGTTTTTATAAGAGCCATCCTATATATAATTTACCCTAAAAATCCTAATGGATTTTTGCGAGATTACAAATTTGATGAAGTTTTTGAGAGCAAAAGAGGGAATTTACATAGATTTGGAACAGATTTTAGGATGATTAATACAGGAGAGATTTGAGAAACATATGTGATTTTTCTTCTGCGGTGCTTTTGAATGGTAAGTCTCGTTCCTTTAAGGAAGTTTTAGCTGGTTCGTCTTCTTCTTCCTCGAAGGTTCCTTTTGTGCATGCCTCTTTCAAAGGATGTTTGTCTTTATTGATTGATGATTATGTTGTTTCCTCTCTTGCTGCTTCTTTTTCTCTCACTTTGGTGGGGAACTTCATGCATTAGAGGCCTAATCTTGATGTTATCCATAAGTTTTAGTGTAATCTGAAACTTTTGAGTACATTCCAGGTGGGTCTTTTGGATTCCAGGCATATTACGATTCAACTGAGTAATGACCTAGATTATAGCCATATTTTGTCTAGGTGATTGTATTAAATTTTGGGATGCCAAATCCATTTGCTTAAATGGTCTCTTGATTTTGATGTGCAGGAAGAATCCCTAATAACCCCTGTGTGGATTTTTTTCCTAATCTCCGGTTATATTTTTTTAATTCTCAAATTTTATTTGGTTTGGCCTCTATATTCTGTAAACCATTACAAACTAATCAAGCTACAATGTCTGTTTCTTATCCTTCTGTAGCTCGTGTTTTAGTTGAACTTGATATTTCAAATAAACACCCTAATGAGGTTTGGATTGGTTCAAAAATGAATGGTTATTTTCAAAAAATGGAATTAAAAAATTTACCTATTTTCTATCCTTATTATAAGATGCATGGCCATGGTCTATCATCTTGTTATAAATTTCATCCTCATCTTTGTAAGGCGAGAGAAACTATGAATTCATCCCATAAAAGTGAATTAACTGAAGTTGAATTGGTTTCTGTTATATCTAATCAGGATACTATTTTGGTTAATGGTTCTATTATTCAAGATCCTCCAAATGATTCTTTAAATTTGGTTTCGATTCAGGTGGAAGAGAACACGATCATTATGGATGATTTGACTAAAGAACAGGAAGTTAATCTTATCCCCATTTCTATTATAGATAGTGTTGCTCCTAAGATGGATGATCAAAATGATTTTCCTATTCTTAATAATGTATCCTTATCATTTGAGCCTCACTTGGTGGATGCTTTGGTTGACTCTAATGTTGAAGAGGAGTAAATTCCGCATAATGTTGGTTTCAATCAGGTTCTTTGTCTAACCGTTGTGGAAAACCAAGGGGGTAATGGTGTTCTAAATGAAAACAATGTCGAAGGTGAGGTTTTCTCGGAAGAAAGGGATTTGCCTTTTTCTAAGGGGCAATCAGGTATGAGTGCAGATAATTCTTTTTCCATGAATGATAATTATAATAGTGATGTGGTTACAGACACTAAAGATATGGATATGATGCCAAAAAGTTTTGCTAGAGATGACAATGATACTAGTTTTTCCAAAGGTTGTGGGAAGAGGGGTAAGAAACCAAAAATCATGGTTTTACTTTCTCCTCATCTTACTCGATTGCATACATCACATTAATCTTTGTCTTTATGTTTTACACCAATATTTGGAATGTTAGAGGTATAGGTTACTCTTCTTCTAAGTTGAGGGTGAAGAACTTATGCCGTATTTTTAATGTTCCTTTGCTTATTTTTCTTGAGCCTCTTATTTCTTTTGATAAGTTAATTAATATTTCTAATTTCTTGGGTTCTAACAACACTTTGTCTCAATGTTATTAGATCCATTCAAGCTTCATTCAAGAAGAATAATCAGATTGTGGATAGGCGGCTTTTGGAGGAGATTCTTTTTGTCAATGACTTTCATAAAGTGGCTTTTAATCATGTTCATAGAAATTGTAATAAGGTGGCCAACCTTTGTGCTACCATGGCTAGTAGTAGGAGTTTTTTCTTTGATAGCTTTTCTTTTAGTAGAATTCCTTCCTTGCTTTTATTTGCTATCAAGGAGGAATGTGATGCTTTTCATTCTTTCCAAGTGTAATTAGTTTTACTTTTCTCTCTTAATGCAAGTTTTGCAAGCCTTCAAAAAAACAACACTTCGTCTAATGTTGCCAAAAATTTTGGGGGTTTTGAAATGATTGCGTTAGGGTTGATATTATTGGTGATTTTACTCAAGTTATTCATTATAATATTGAAAGTTCTAATTTGCAAGGTTGTGTTGTTTCTGTTTTTGTTGTATCCTCTCGTTATTCTAGAAAGGTTTTATGGGAACAAACTATCCAATTTCATAGTATTTGTAATCTCGCTTGGCTTGTGGGAGTGGAATTTAATACCATTACTAACCCTTCTGAGCGTAGTGGGGGATCTCTAGATATCTATCAATCTATAAAGGACATTAATAATAAGATTATAGATTGTAGTCTCATTGAAATTGGTTTCTCTGGGGATACTTTTACTTGGCATAGGGGGCATTTATGGAAAAGACTTGATCGGGCTTTATTTAATGGCTCTTGGTAGAATTCTTTTGAGTCTACTAAAGTTGAACATCATAGAAGGACCCTTTCAGATCACTCTCATCTTCTTATTAAAATCAAGCCATGGTTGACAGATTTTCCTTCTCAATTTAAATTTTAAAATATGTGGTTACTTCATGATTCCTTTATGAACGTGGTGAAGGAAAATTTGTTTGCTCCACTTCATCCGGATAATTATATTTCTGGTATGTGTAGATTGTGGTATAAGTTGAAACGGCTTAAATTTGTTCTTAATTGGTGGGATCATAATGTTTTTAAGAATATTTTTTCTAAAATTTTAATTGTTAAAGATAAATTAATTTGTCAGGAAAAGCATTGCCAAATTTCTCCTTCTTAAGCTAATTTATGTGTCCTGAGTGAAGCTAAAGATGAGCTTCATAAATTACAAGCTCGGGAGGAGATGTTTTGGAAATAAAAAGCTACTATTAAACACCTTTTGGAAGGTTACAATAATACTAAATACTTTCATGCTTTGGTTAAAATAAAGTGAACTATTAATTGCATTAATAAAATTAAACGGGATGATTGTTCCGTTATTAAGGATGGTGCTGAAATTGCTAACTTAGTTGTCCAACACTTTCAAGCTCTTTTGAATAAAAAAAATTTCCTTCCTCTATTGATAATCCTAATATTATTCCTTCTCTTATTTCTAATGATGAAAATGTTTACTTGTCGAAGATTCGTCCGTGGGATGAAGTTAAAGATATTGTATTTCGTATGAATTTTGACTCTATGGCTGGGCCTGATGGCTTTACGACCAAGTTTTTCCAAAAAACCTGGCATATCATTGGGGATGATCTCTTTTTTGCTGTTATTGATTTTTTAAGGGGAAGTCTAATCCTAAATTTTTTACTGTTACTTCGATTGTGCTTATCCCTAAGAATAATGCTTACATGTCTTGGAATGACTTTGGGCCGATTAGTTTTTGCACCTTTTCTATAAACTTATTTATAAAATTTTAATGAATTGTTTGTCATATTTTTTGCCTTAGTTGATTTCCCCTTTTTAAATGGGTTTTGTCAAAGGCCATTCTATAACTGATAATATTCTTTTGTCTTAAGAATTTTGTCATGATTTGGATGTTAAAGTTAGAGGTGGTAACATAATTTTGAAGCTTGATATTGCTAAGGCTTATAAGAATATTTATTGGAATTTCCTTTAAAGTATTATGAATTTATTTGGCTTTGATGTCAATTTTATCAATCTTATTAAGAATTGTATTAAAAGCCCTTTTTTTTATATTATTATTGACGGCAAGACTAAAGGGTTCTTTAAGGCGTCTCATAGTTTGAGACAAGGTAATCCCATTTTTCTGGCTCTTTTTATTATTGCTACAAACTATCTTTCTAGAGCTCTTGTGGAGCTCTGTGAAGTCTTTACTTTAAAACTCTTGGTGGTTTTCATATTTCCCATTTATATTTTGTGGATGATTTTCATTATTTTTACTAATGCTTCCCTTAATAAGTTGAATAAATTATTAAGGTTTTTTCATCATATCTAATTAGTGAGTTTCCTGGCCCTTAATAAACATAAGTGTAATTTTATTACTGCTAAAAGAGTTCCTATGGATCGCATTATGGCTATTTAGAATCTTACTTGTTTCACTCATGTTTTTTTTGCCTTGAAAGTATCTTGGGGTGCCTCTTTATAAGGGTAGAAAGAAGTCCTTTTTATTTGATGATTTAATTTTGGTTGTGCATAAGTGACTTTCTTCTTTGGATTCTAACATTCTTAGTTTTGTTGGTCGTTTAATTCTTAATAAGAGAGTTCTTTGTTATATTCCTATTTACAATTTTCAAAATTGCTTCCTACTCAAGCTATTTGTAACAGGATTGAAAAGATTTTTAATAATTTTTTTTGGAAAGGGAATAGTAGCAATTCTAAAATCCATTGGTCTTCTTGGAATAACTATTGTGGTACTGTTGAGGAAGGGGCATTGGGTTGTAAGTCTCTGAAGGATTTGGCCTTTTCTTTTTTGTTCAAATTATGGTATAATTTTCATGCTAATTTAAGCCTTTGAACTAATTTTATAAATATTAAATATTATGGGGTGAAGCATCCCAACACTTGTGGTTTTAATAAAGGTAATTCTAAAGTTTGGCATCATCTTTGCAAAGTTAAGTTGGCAGCTGAGCCGTATATCTTTTGGGATCTAGGTGTTGATAATATTTTATTTTGGCATGATCATTGGTTGGGTGGCCATTCTATTGATTCTATTATTAATTCATCTTCTAGTGCTGATGTGAAGGTCAATTATTTTTCGCTGACAATGGTTGGGATGTGGTGAAGCTTTCCAATGAGATTCCTGATTTCATTACGTAGTAAATTTTATTGATCCCTTTAAACATGAATGCTATGGATGGTCAGCTTTGTGCTTTTTCTAATGATGGTTCTTTTAGCTTAAAAGAAGCCTTGCATTCTTTTCATGCTAAGAAAGAGGTTTCTAAGGTGTGCAAGATGATTTGGCATAAAAATATTCCTTCTAAAATTTCAGTCTTTGTTTAGCGTATTAATCATAACTTTATTCCTACGGATGATAATTTGATTAAGCATGGTTTTATCCTTCCCTCTAAATGCCAATTTTGCTATCATATTGATAATATGCATTATATCTTTGTCTCTAGTCCTTGTGCAGTTAGGGCTTGGACTTATTTATTTCACTTAAACTCCTATATGACTAACATTTCCATTAATTCCTTACCTAATTGTTGGCTTGATAATACTAAAGGTCATATTAGGAATGTTCTCCCCTCTCTTATTCATTATTTTTTTATAGTTTGAGAGGAATAATTCTCGCTTTAATGGTGTTGGAATGAATCATAATAGAATTATTCAGAATGTTAAAGATAAGATTAGGGATCTCTTCTCGGCTAAATTACTCTCGGTTATAAATTTCAAAAATCATCTTATTAATACGGTTAGCTTTGGGATTAAGCTGGATGTGTATGATAGTCTAAAGCCTCCTAGGAGTGTTTCTTAGCTAAAACATCCTTCCAATTTCTTTAAGATTATTGTGGAGGCCCTTAATAATATGAATATGATGGCTTGCAGTGGTATCATCAGAGATTCCAATGGTAACTGCATGGTGAGTTTTGTTAGCCCTTATTTTAATTGGGATGTCAATATGGCTATCACTTTTGTTATTAATTATGGTTTAAAGTTGTTCTTTTTTATTGATTGCATTAATATTATTGTGGAGGTTTCTTCTTCCTTTTTCTATGATTCTACTATTTTTTGGAATGGCAAGATGTGTAATCTTGAGGTTTTTTATATGAGGAAGCATATTATAAATTGGTTGAACATGCTCAATTTGTTTTTTTTTTTTTTTTTTTTTTTTTTTTTTTGGGGTTTTTTTTTTTTTTTGTTATTAATGGTGAGGGGAATGCTTGTACTAAGGCCAGTACTAGGTGGGTCCAAGGGTTGGTTTCCATGACAGATTTCAGTTGTACTAACCTCCTCCATCATGTTAGGGGTCACTTAAACTTGGATAAGATTGGGGTTCCTTATGTTATTCCCCAAGGTGGTTGACTGTTGGTTGTGGTCTTATTTTTTCATTGTGGCTGCCCTTGGTTGGTTGGGACCTCTGCTTTTTATGGTGGTTATTTATTGGCTTCACCTTCTTTCACTCTACAGTTTGGGTGAGTTTGCTTTCTATGATTTTGTTTTAGACTAGAATTGCAGCGTGCTGCCTTTCGTTTCCTTTGGCAGCTACTTTTTTTGGGTTTTGTTTGCTTTTTGGTGCAATTTTCTAAGTGTTGTTATTGAGCTATTCTATCAGTCCTCAGTTTTCATCTTTGGTTTGTTCTTCATGAGGTTTCATTATTTTTGGTTCACTTGGGGGGATTATGATCCTTTAGTTCCTACTATGAGTTTTCTTATGGTGGTTTTTTTTGTAGTTTTTTCATTTCCTTTTTGCTATTTTTGTGACGGTTATGTTCATTTGGCTATTTCTTTCAGATATTGATGTGTGCATTCCTTCTTCTAGGAGTGTGTTGCTGGGTTTTTCTCAAGGTGTTTTGGTGGTGTCTTTGAGGAAGGTTGGTTTTGGGAGCTTCAGGTTGGACTGTATGTTGACTGGGAGTTTTTTCTTGGTGCTTTTTTCCTTTTGTTTCTTTATGCTTTCTTAGGTGTTGGTGCAACAGGTGGGCTCTTATTGAGCTGTTCTGGTTTAACAGCCTTTTGAACTGGTTTTTGTTATTGGGTTACGTTTTTAGGATCCAGTTTATTCTGGTTTTTTTTATTCTTGCTGATGTTTTGGATCCAGTCCTTGGGCTTTATATTTGTTATACAAACTAGTGAATAAAGAGACATTATACTTGTAACCTTGTTTGTTGTTGCTTTGGTGGTAATTGTTGTTAGGAAAGTTGCTATTTGCATGTTTTACATTCTTGCAACTTGTATAGTTTTGATGATTCCAAATATTATTGTTTTATGTGTTGTTATCTCCTAACATTTTTTGGAAGACTAATTCATATTGAACGAGTTTCCAACAATTGTTATTTACATTTCTTCTATAACTAGAATTTTTTTTATCTCTATTCATTTTTTCTTGTTTTAGTCTATTACTTTTTTCTACAGAGTATTTTACTTGCAGGTGATCATACTATGGCGCTAATCATGAGGATTTTGGATATAGATTTTGCTTTTTCGAACCTTTGTGGTTTTTTGGGTGTTCGCACTTGTGCACTAGAGAATGCTCTTGGTTTTTGTGTACTTTTTCTTAGTAGGGAATGCGAGCTCGTAGGTAATTTTCTTTTATTTTCCTAGCTCCTCGGAGCAGTAGAGAGCTTGTGTTCCATTTAAGGACCTTGTAATCATTTTTTTTAATTAACGCGTAGGCCCTACCATGGGTTTTAATTAAAAAATGAGATTTTTCTTAAGAGAGTTCTTGAATTTGAATATGGTGTTCACTTTAGTGGTTTTTCTAATCATAATCTTTTATGCTCTAAGTTATATTTAAAGCTCTTTGTTGACCTCATTATTCGAGGTCAATTTCCCCGTATTCGATTCTAGCATCTAGGTCTTCATAGCCTATAATAGACGTCATCCGCAGGATTTCTCTTAGGTGGATACCCACTAACGTAGCATCGACTCGAACCTATAACTCAACTCAAATCAAAATCAAAATCAACTCACCAATCGAAACGAAATCAAATCAAATTAAGTCGAGCCGAATTCGATTTCAATAGCCCCGATTAGCCCGATTTGACTCGTCGCGAGCGAATGACATTAGTTAAGTTAAATAAATAAATGTAAATTAATTTAATTTAATTTTTTAACTAATTTTTTTAAGTTATTTTATTAAAATAAATTACATATATTTTAAAATAAAATGTCTTTTTTTATTAAAACATCCTAATAATCACCTCTTATTTCAAAATTTAAATCTAAAGTTAATTTAAACTATAAACCTAAATTGCAGTTAATTAAATTCGGTCCAATTCCATAATCCCTCTCTTTCAATTTCACACAAACCGCTCCCTCTCCCACTCTATTTCACGCAGCAGTTCGCACGAAGACTCTATTCTCTCAGCAATTCGCAAACTGTCACCCCATCTCCCTATCTTTCGCACGACCGAACATCTTCCTGGCAGTTTGCAAGCCTACCCTGTCTCCTAGGTAGTTGGAAAAGTCTCTCCCATTCCTCTCTCACCTGAAATCAACCAAGATGAAGCCAAGGATCTCCCGTCCAGAGAAGTTCGCTTCCGAAATCCCCAGGTCATCCATGGACTGCAGTTCGCAAGCATGAATTGAACTCCCGATCTCCTCTTCGGATCTCTCTCGTGTGAGAAGAATCCTCAGTTCAGTTCGCTACTTGCTCTCTGCCCGAACGAAGCCCGTCGCCCTTGCTCTCTGTTCGCAGGAAAATCCAGCCCCATTTGCGAAACCGACCCCGTCACCCTCTCTCAAATTCGGAAATCCCCTCCAAGCCTAGATCCATCACTGTTTCCCTCGTTGGCATGAGCAGCCCCAGCCGAGCCCTCCGATTTTAGGAAGGCGGAATACCCCATTCACACACCTCCAGGTCACAACTCCCCGAGCTCCTCACTACCATTCGCACAACCCCAAGCCAGCCGAACCTGCACCCCTCCAGCCCGTCTCCTCTCCATTCGCATATACAGAACCAAACACCATCGCCTCTAACTCTCAGTTCGCAAGAAGTCCAGTTCTGCAGTTCGCAAAATCAACCCAAGGCGAAGCCAAAGCCCATAGCCTCTCTCTCATTCTCAATTAAGAATCGAAATTCAATCTCTCTCTCTTCCTCTCATATTTCGGAAAACTGCCTCTTTCTCATTCGCGGACAGAGAACCGAACACACAGTTCGGAACTCTTCATCATACGCACACCCGAAATTCAATCTCTCTCTCTTCCTCTCATATTTCGGAAAACTGCCTCTTTCTCATTCGCGGACAGAGAACCGAACACACAGTTCGGAACTCTTCATCATACGCACACCTCTAACCCGAAATCCCCTGCTCTCTGGCGACGAATCCAGGCCGAAGCCTCTACCTCCTCCTCCCGACGAGCCTTAGCCGAGAATCTCGTC
>NW_021320022.1:364279-446779 GCF_001605985.2 Dendrobium catenatum | reverse complement strand
TCTTTGACTTTTAGAAATGTATTTGGCCACATTCTTACAAAATTTGGATGATAGAATGTGGAACTTAATATAAGTAGAATACACAACACCTTATAAATTCAAGAATTACATAAAAATCAAACATCCATTCAGTAAATGGAAACTTGAGGAAAGAGAATTTGCATATTATAATTCTAAATATTTAAATTTATTTTCCAATTCCTTAAAATCTAAGGATTACATGTGTGATTTTACTTAAACTATGGGGAAAGAAATTTAAAATGGATTGTGTTTCACATATGAAGAAACTAAAGAAGTAAAATAACTTGCATGAATATTTTATTAAAGAAAATGCTCATTTTAATTTTTTTTTTAAACGTGCAAAAGTCAATGTATTTAAAGGAAAGCAAAGCTAATTACAAAGAATAATAAGGTGACATTTCTTTTTTGATCAAATCAATCAAGGAAGTCGGAATGCTACCAAAAGAAAAGCTATCAAAAGTGAAACTACAATCTAAAGCCAAAGTAGCACATAAATCAACTACTTTATTACATTCCCTATTAACATGATGAAAAATGACATTATTGAGTTCATTAAGAAGGTAAAGCTCCTTGACCGGCCAATTCTTCAAGTTCCAGTCAACTTCCTTCAAAGAATCTTGAATGAATTTAATCACATTTATATTATCACCTTAAATGATAATACATTTACTTTCAAGCATCCAACTATGGATGAACTCCCTTATAGTTATAATCACCCCCATCTCAAGTTGAGAAACATCCCAATATACCTTGTTTTCACCAAAAGCAAGAGGAAGTTTCCCTCTGTAATCTCTGAAAATCCCACCAATACCAGCACGATTAGAAATCAACAATGAGGCATCAACATTAATCTTGATCCAATCTAGCGGTGTAGGGCACCAAGTACTGTAGAACTCCCTTGGGAGGTTAGTGCCCCAACTGTCTAGATATGGATAAGATTTCAACATAGATAAAGAAAGCACGTTATCAGCCACCAAAGAACTAGGCAAGGCATTCTTTCCATGTTTCACCAAATTTCAATTTTTCCAGGACAAAAAGACTATAGTACAGTAATTCTAGCCATACTAGCAATTCGGCCATGTCCTCTTCTCAGCTTCTTAAGGCAGCATTCCAAAGATTGGAAAACAGGGATGAAAAAATTCCATTATCCAATTCTAGAAATAACATCCTGAACAAATTTGCAATGAACCACAATGTGTTCATAATTCTCCACCTCCTGACACCCTCTAGTACATAAATCATCAACACCAATCCTTCAAAATTTAAGGAAATGATTAGTAGGAATAGCAAATTTACTGAGTCTCCACCAGAATTATTCCACCTTAGAGTTTAGCTTAAGATTTTTAGGCCATTTGTAATAGCCACCGTCATCTTCTTTATCTTTCCCTTCCATCACGTGATCATAGGCCAATGTAGAGACAGTTTTTCTCGAGAATTTGTATATGGTTTCCATCTGATCCTCCCGCTGAGTGTCAATATGCACTTGTCAGATTAACCTGACAAGATCTTCATGAAAAAAGTAACCAATTTCGACTCAATCCACTCACCTCAATCGAAATACAATGATGAACTTTCATAACTTCCAAAGCTCCATAATCAATAGAAGTTGGCCAAGCATTAAAACACTTGTCCAGCAACCAAACATATCTCAACACAAAAATTTATCTCCTCTATCGACCTTCCATTTAACAATGGGTTTAAGATACTTACGTCCATCTTTTATAATTTTCCAAGCACTAGAAGAGCTCTTCAAACAATTTTCATTTAAAATATTGTCACCATACATAGCAGATGTTGACCTCATTTTTGTATGAGGTCACTAAGGCCCTTCCAAACTCTAGATCAATCCTAGATCCTACAATCCAATCTAGACTTTAAGATTCTTTCCTAGAGCCAGACCTTAGGGCCTACTCTTGAGCTTAAGATTCTTTCCTAGAGAAAACACATGGACCCGAGCCATCTTCCAACTCAGATCAAATTGGACCCAATTGCCACTTGCATTGGGTCCACCAGACCCAGACCCACTTCCCACCTCAAGCCCAAGGTCTGGCCTGACCTGGGTTGAGCCCAAATCGACTCAAACCGAGCAGATTTGGATCAACCCGAGCCATCTTTTAACCCAGACCAAATTGGATCCAATTGCCACTTGCATTGGGTGCACCAGACCCAGACCTATCTCCAATACCAAACCAAGGGTCTGTCCTGACCTTGATCAAGCTCAATTCGACTTGAACCGAGCAGGTTTGAGTCCAA
The DNA here is from genome assembly GCF_001605985.2 of Dendrobium catenatum. NCBI lineage: Eukaryota > Viridiplantae > Streptophyta > Magnoliopsida > Asparagales > Orchidaceae > Dendrobium > Dendrobium catenatum. The sequence goes on along the minus strand of NW_021320022.1, from coordinate 444,505 downwards.
TATAGTCACCAACTCAATCCAGACATTCTCAGGCCAAATTGACTCCACCCTTGACTCCAGCATGTCCCCATCGGCCACCCCCAGTCAACCCGACCCAAACCATGGCCGGAGGCGGTCGGAACCAATGGAAAATGAGTTTCGGTGGTCCCCCCAGACAACCCCTGAATCAAAGCTGTTGCCCACCGGTTTGATCCCCACGACCTCCCTAGGACATCGCCATCTTCGACCTTGCATCAATCCGAGCCCCCTCCAGCTCAATCTCGGCCGTCCAAGCCCGCAAGAGGTGGCCGAATAGGCTCGAGCTCCCCAGACTGCAAGAAGCATTTTGAATCGCTCAAAATTATTTCCCAGAGCTCCTTCGACCTCCCAGGCTCTCCCTTCGAGCTCCCAGATCGATCTCTTCACCCGTTCGAGCGAGCGCCTGTGAAAGCTTTTGGCATCCCACTCGAAGTCCGACCTCCGGCCGTCCTCCAATCCCGACGTCTGAATGAGATCAATTTTCCATCATCCCCTGAAGCTTTGTGATAGAGAAGCTCATTTGTTGAGACTTTCTTTGTGGTAATCTCTTCATCCCGAGCTCCCTAGCTAGGTAGTCCGGTCAAGTGTGAAGGAAACCTTCACCCCAATGGATTTCAACCATTGGATTGAAGGTTTCCACTATCCTGATCCTCCCTGTGAAATTTCATCGGAGTTCGCCGGCGGGATCGCCCGGATCATGCCGGAGTAGCCTTACGGTCTCAGATACGTGCGGGAGGTTGAAGACGCAATCTCAACCGTTGATTCTGATCAACGGATCAGATTAGATCCCGCAGTATCGGAGCTCATTTAATCCCATCCGTTCGATCCGCCATCCGACTGCTGTGGTTAATCAGACCGTTAATGGTTAGTGCCAATGATTGCCAGCCAATCGGCGCGTGGTGCGTGTAAAGGGGCGCTGACTGTGTAATGGCCAAATTAATAATTCCAGAAATTCAAGGGAACTTCAAAAAATCTTAACTCCCTCCACACTTGTCCAAATTAGGTGTTCTTATGGTTCCAGGCCCTGGTTAGGTCAGTGTTAGGTTTAATTTTGGTTTGAGCATTTTATTAATTTCTTTAATTACTCTTTAAATGAAAGTCCACCAAGCCTGGAATTTTGGGAGATTGAAATTGAACTTGTCTTTGACATGTCCAAATTTTATCTCCCCATTTTAAGATGTTCAAGGTAATTTTCCCCAAATGTTGAGTTTAACGGTCATGGTTTGACCCTTATATTCAAAATGAGGTATAGACCTATCCAATGGGATTTAGGGTGTGATTCTTTGTGTGATGATGATGTGTAGGATAAGGAGTGTAGAGCAACTGATTTTGCCCCAATCCTAGCTTAGGATAGATCCCTATAATGATTTGAAGGTGACATAGAGCTCACCTTAGGTGGTTTAGTTAACCACCTTAGAGTACTCCATTTGAGCTCAAATTTTATTAGGTTTAGTCCTTAGGGTCAGGTGATCCTATGGTCCAAATTCCATCAAATTTGGAGCTCATTTGGTTCCCCAAGTAGGAATCTAAAAAATCCTTCTTAGAAATGGCCTATTAACCCTAATCAATTGATAATAAACTGTCTTTAACTAATAAAATCTATTAAAATGTTTATAATTGTCCCTAATTAATCTCATAATCAACGAGAATTGAAACCCTCTTAAATTGACTTCTAGATTTGTCTTAATTTAGTCCTTAGGTAGAATCAAAGGTTAACCAGCTTTATTAATTAAAAAAAAAACATTAAAAATCCCAAAATGGGATTTAAACACTTGATGATCTGTCCTTAGGTCATTTATGACCTTTGGAACTGATCTCAAGGAGTTTGGGACTCATTTGGGTTCAAATCCTTAAGCAGCCCCTTTAGTTGTAATAATTTGGTAATCCTTATGAATGCATAAAACTTATAAAATTCTCTACTAATTATAGAAAAATTTAAACTAATCAAACTCAATGGCTAATGACTTCAATTAGAATCTAGTGTCCTCTAAAAATATTAAACCTCCATAATTTGGTCAAAATCAAGGAGTCAACATTTTAGGTGACTTTAGGTCAAAATCGGGCCAAAACTTCTAAAAATTATAACTTTTCATAGAAAACTCCAAATTGAATGTACCACCTGTCTAACAACTCATAATAAGGTCTAGTATTTATTAAAAATCTGAAACCCTTAAGATTAACTCTAATTTTAAAAGTCAAATTTTGACCCTTTAGTTAGCATATCCGGATAATCCTTCAAAAATCTGTTAACTCCCTCAAATTCCAGAATTTTCTTAATAGGATAATAAAATTCTCAACCAACCCATTAAAATCAGTAACCAACTCCTTTTTATATTAATCCACTCTTTTATTTCCAACCAATTTAAATCAACTTAATTAGCCCTGATTGCTAATGGGTAACCCAGGCCTACGAGGCTATTAGCTTAGCCCCAAGGAAGGTGAAATAAACTTCACGGCCTCGGTGTGAAACAAAGGTAGTAATCAATTAACTCCCCTTCGATGTAATTAACTACGAGGGCTTGCGCTCGTAGGAGATTTGGAACCACACGCACCTGATTTCAAAATTAATCTTTTTAAAATCTTCTTAGATTTCTTTGGGAAAATATTAAAGAACGATCGTCGTTATTACATTAGAAGAATTATCATTGAAAAGTGTTATCTCCCTTTGGGGAGATACATCCTTCTTTGATAAGGCTTTGGATGTGAATTCGACGATCATACTTCTTGAATATCATAACTAGATATTTAGTTGAACTTTACCTTGTTCCCTCGGGTCCATACAAAGTTCTCCTTAGAATCTGGTCACGATATTCAAGATGAGTTTCATAATTCTAAGTCTGAACACCGTTATGAAATTTTATGTTCGTCCTTCGGGGTGATATACTTTTTCTACCGAGTTGATTCGACTGTAGAATTAGAATTCAATCTAGATTTTAAAAATTCCAAAGAAAACTAATATTTTTCAAAACCTGTTTTCTAATTCCACCAACAGCAGAGAGCATTCGGTGGAATAAAGAATTTGGATTTTGGATATAATTCCAAGCCAGCCTTTCCCATAAAGTTCCACCTTTCATTAAAATAGACTGTACTCCCAGCCCACCTGCACCTCTTGGTTTGCAAATCTCATCCCAAGCAACATAATATAATCCCTTCCTCCCATCTTCTTTGTGCAAAATGAAATTCATGCACAATTCTAAATCATGAACCACTTTCTTAGGGGCTAATGAGTGAGTAAGAGAAAAATTTGGCATAGATAATAAGGAAGTTTTTATGAGAGTAATCCTTCCTCCCAAAGATAGAGATTTCTTCCCCCAAACATTCAATCTATCTGTCACATGGCTCAACAAGTCTTGAAAATCAGCCACGCCCAATCTTCTTAAAGAAATCCTGATTCCCAGATAATGCAGTTCCTTCTTAGTTTTGAAACCAAGAATCCTAGCCACTTTCTTCTTATAAGAACTCCTAACAGCCTTTCCAAAAATAATTTGAGACTTGTTGACATTTATTCTTTGACCCATCCACTTACAAAATTCCTTCACAATTTTCTTTAACAAACGTGCCGGAGAATTGGTAGCACAAGAAAATACTAGCATATCATCAGCATATAGAAGATGTGTGATCTTCGATCCTCTATGAGAAACCCGAATACCCAATTCATGGCCCCTTTGCTCTATTGCATTAGAAAATAGTTAGGAACACATAATAATGTATGGTGAGAACGGACATCCCCACCTAAATCCACTATAAGCAATTATCCATCTCGAATTCTTCCCATTTAGGAAAATTGAAAACCTTGCATTCACCATACATTCCATAAGAATTTTAGAAAACACAATGGGGAAACCATACCATTGAAGGATTTGATGCAAGGTTGGCCATCCCATACTATCATAAGCCTGCTCCATATCAAGCTTAACAACCACCATTCCTTGTTTATTCTTAGAAATTTTAAATTTGTTGAAAATCTCCTGCACATAGATGCAATGATCGGACAAGGATCTTCCTGGAATGAACGCAAATCGCTCTTCGGAAATCATCTTATGCATACAATTTTTCAGCTTATTAACCAACATGGTGTCCACAATTTTATAGGTAGTTTGACAAAGGCTTATGGGCCTGTAATTGGCAGGTGCAACCGAGTTCTTAACTTTAGGAATTAATACGATTAGCTTATTCTTCCAATCCTTGTGCATAACTCCAGAAATTAAGAATTTTTTGATAGCATTCCAAGTAGTTTCACCTACTAGGCTCCAGTAACACATGAAGAAGGAGGATGTCACCCCATCTAATCCAGGTGACTTATTGTTGCCTTGTTGGAAAATTGAAAGCTTGTATTCTTCCAGGGAAAATTCTTCATCCAATGCTGCCACATCCGAAGCTGTCAATTTCTGTTTTCCTGAAATACTAGGCCAATCAGTCAATTTACAAGCTCTGTATTCCCATTTTTCTTCAAAAAACTATAAAAACACTTGTTTAATTTGGTCATCCTCCTCCACCAAAAGGTTATTAACATCTTTGATTTGCCTCACCCACTTAGCATTTCTCCTAGCCGATGCAGAGTTATGAAAAAATTTGGAATTAGTATCCCCTTCCTCTTGCCATCTTGCTTTAGCCCTTTGATTACACCAAATAGAAAGTCTTCTAAGAGAGACATTTAGCTCGTGAACCTTGCTTCTAAGAAGGAACAAATATTCCATATAATTCTCACCCAAAGCTTCCTTAATCAGCATCTCCAAGATCTCCCTTTTTAAGTCCTCCTTCAGCTTACATAAGTCTTTACATTTGCTCTTTCTCTAGAAAAATAAAGATCTCAATGTTCTTCTAAGTTTTCGATGAAGTATCTCCACCTCCTCACCAAAATCAACCTTCTTTTAGGAATTGTAAACAATATTCCACGTAGCCAGGTAAGATCTCCAAGTGTCTTCAAATTTGATGATCTTGGTCTTGTTAATCTTCTTATCTTCTAAATTAAACACAATTGGGCTGTGATCTGAAGCCACTCTAGCAAGATTATTCACCTTACCAAAAGGGACGAAGTGTAAAGATGTGGATTTAAGCATACATCTATCAATCCTCTCCCAAATCCATGAAGAACCTTCCTTATTGTTACACCAAGTAAAACTTGGTCCAACAAAACCTGCATCATGAAAATTAACGTTAGTCATAAATCTTTCATCTCTCTAGGTCCTCTAGAAAAGAGAAACCTATTTCCACCTTTCTTATAGTCAGTAAGTTCCAAAGATTTCTTCTCTCATTACAACATGTACTACCATACACAGTAGCCACCTTCCAGATTCCCATAGAAGGTGTAGAAAGAATACCAACCACCACTTGAGAAGAACTCTCCGTCACAACAAAAGAAGAAACCATCCTATTCCATATAACCAGAATACCTCCAGAGGTTCCCACAGCAGGGTGGTGGAAAAAGTCCCAATCACTCCCAATAAGAATATCAACATCACTTCTTTCAACATTTATTAGCTTTGTTTCCATCATCCCGGCAAAGAAAACATCGTGATCCCTAACAACCTCCCTGACATATAGAAAGGCCTCCTTTTTCCTTGTACCCTTATAATTCCAGAAAACAAAAGAAGTCATTTAGTAACCAAAGGGGATCCGTCCCCGCCTGGCATACTTCCCTTACCATCCTTTCTTTTTTTCCTTTGCTCATGTTCTAAAGGCCCCAACGATTTCAACTCCTTAGCCAATTTGACTTTACCCAAACTGTTATTCAGAGAAGCATCAATTTTCACTTTCTCATGATCATCCTCAACTGCAACAGCCATATTCTTCTGCTGATCCCTTGTTAAGTGATCCATCACTTCCCCTTCTTCAATATCCTCAATCAGAGCCCCAAATTTATTGTACACAGATAAAGCAGAAACAATCTCCCTCAAATTTTCACCTTTACTAACAACCTTATCTGTGTCTAGAGTTTGCTGATTAAACCACCTTAACTCAGTATCCACATCAGCCACCAAAGGTTGAACCAAATCTTGCACAGCAACATCCTGGGCATCATGAACCTGAACCTTTAAATCCACAGCATTTCTATCAAACGTCCTGCCTCCCACAGACTTTCCATTCATGAACCTTCTATTTTTAAACTAAACATGGATCCACGGTCCATATTCGCTCCTAGTAGTTTTATCAGCAACCCGTCCTCCTGCAATAATTCTAGTATCTTATTTCTTTGCTGGCTGGTCAATTTGAACATTCAGCACACCATCAGGGCAACCCTTTCTATCGTGTCCCACCTTACCACAATGATAGCAGATCAAGTCAATCTTCTCATACTCTATTTTTTGGAATAATCTCCCTGTTAATCCATCAACCCAAACACCATTCGGAAGCTTGTTTTCCAAATTTAATCTCACATAAACCCGAGCAAATTCTCGTTTCCCCCACTTAAAAGAATTTCTGTCCACATACATAGGAATTCTGACCCTCAAAGAAATCCTAGAATATTCTCTTCGTCCCAACAATACAGTGGCAAGCAAGGGAGGTGAATCCAAACAGGTGCATTAATACCCTTAAAATAATTGGGATTGAATAAAGGGGACCATTTATCCATCCCAACAATGTGTCCTCCGACATACCAAGGGCCACCATTCAAAACTTCATCCATAGCTTTCGCAGATTTAAATGAACATAAATCCAGTTCATGCCGATGGAAGTCAAATGAAAACTACCAAATTTATTCCACTGCTTTCTCAGCTCCATACTACACATCAGAAAGGTTATTCTGTCTACCAAAACCTTGATAACCAGTGAGTTCCTCAGAACTTGCGTATTCAAAACTTCCTTCTCAGCATTCAACTTGACCGCAATCCTATCATCAGACAATTCTATTAAATCCCTGTTGAAGGAAATTTTGATATGCTGCATTTTCTTCCATACTTCATTAAAGCTTTCCTTCAAATAATTTCTAATAGGATCCCCCTCAACACTGATACCTCGATTTTCCTTCATCTCCAAATTCTTTAGAAGATTTGAATCTTCCTCTTTATTTCCTAAAGCATCAATTTTGGATGCTAAAACACGGCCACCAACATCATCAGAATTCCTCACAAACTTATTAAACTTCAAGATCATTCTAAGAGATAAGGACGCCTCAAGATTATCTGAGACATCATTCACATTTCGGAGATCTTTAGCACCTCCATCGTCATGATCGATCAAGACCTTATTGCCTTTTCCTTCTATAACTTCTTGACAAACCAGAGGTTTCACCCTTTCTCTGATAACAATGACATTATTGACCTTGCCAAAGTTACGATTGGTACCTGAAGAACGAACATTACCCATTATCTAGGTGGAAGAAAATCGCCGATCATCCGTCCGGCGATCAGACAATGTCAAAATCATCGTCCCCGCAAAGCCCGTGAACAAGAAAATTTGAAAATCAAGACTTTCTCTCTCTAGAAAAACTAGGAGCTTCTCTCTCTTTGTAATTGATACCAGGAGCTTCTTTCTCTATGCTCATTTTAACTTGCAACCAGATGAAACTATTTTGGATACTTAAGGTAAATAACTATATTGTATATACACTTTTTACCAAATTTATTGCTTAATTGCATACTTTAGGTAAATAAATTACCAATGCTAAAAATGCTAATAAAATATTTAAATACTTATCTGAACCTTTGAATGCTAAGACAACAACTATGCTATAATTCAAAGATATAAATTGTTATTGCATTGATCATTTTCTTGGTTTATTGACATCTTATGAACAAAAAGTTTCCAAAAGGTGGTTGATGAATGAAAAAAAAAACAAAAGAAAGAAAGACAATGTAGTATCACCCAAGGTGAATGAAATTAACAATAATGACCTAGAAGGCATTGATGGTAAAGGCATAACATTATTGATCAGGAAATTCAAATAGTTCTTAAAAAATAAGTACAAAAGAAGTAATGAAAAATAGAAGGGTAAACATAAAACGTTAAGTAAGAATTTATCTTCTATTATTTGTTTTAAATGCAAAATGTAGGGAACATTAAGTCAGAATGTCCCATTATGAAGAATCAATCACAAAAAAAATAACTTAGATGAAAAGTTTGAAAGTACAAATAGAAACCAAAAATCAAAACATGCTTTTATAGAAAACTTTTATTCAAATTCTTTAGAGATTGAAGTAGAAAAAGAATTCATAAAATTATGCTCAGTGGCTAATGTTGGATTAGGTAAATAAAACTATGAAAAGGCATGTGAATATTCATATGTTGAGTTATTATCATTTATTGAGAAATTATGTATAAGTTATAAGAAGCTTACCAAAATAATTTTGAAGAAAGAACTTATACTGCTCATGATAGGCATACCAACCTAGCAAATATGTTTAAGAATTTGAAAAAAGAATTAAATGAAACATCATCATGCATACAAATATTCAAAGTTCATAAAATACATTAAGAACTATAAATTTTCTTTTCCAAGAGGTTGATCGTTACCTTCATGTTCAGGTTGGAAATATTAAAAGTTGAAATGAAAAGTTAAGAATGGATATCATAGAGCTTATAAAATTTAACCATGTTGTCCCATACATACTCATAAACCCCTTATGATAGCACCTCATGCATCATTCTCTTTCAGGAAGAAGTTTTTTTCATTAAAAAAATTATCACACTCCCTTTGAGGAAGAAGATGGACTTGTTATTCTTTTGAAATGGTAGGAAATATTATACATGCACAGAGTTCACCAAAGCAAACAATATGCTTAGATTCCAAAGGTATTAAGGAAACAAAAATCAAACATTCATTGTATATTATTGTATAAGTTAATTTTGGTTCATAAGATTTTACTTTAATATGTTTAATAGGTGTGTCTTCACAAAAGGAGTGGTTAAGATATATGGTACCAAGACAATAGATGCTTGTGGAACATGATTGGAGACAAAAGTATGTTAATCTTGCTAAATTCAGAAAGTGGTAGAAAGGCAACTCTTGGTGATAATACCACAAGAAAGGTAATGAGCATATGAATAATCAATAATTTTAATTCACTAGTATATGAAATATCTCATTAGTTGAAGAATTTAACTATATTATATGAAGCATAAGTTAATGGTGTGATAAGGTTTTTAATATCCTTTGTTTTGGACAAATTCTTATTTTTTTTTAAAAGGTAATATTATATTAGAATTAAAAAATATTAATAATATTTTTATCATTGACTCACATTACATGAATAGATCTAAAAAAGTGTGTTGTTTGTATACTAGAATAGGTGACTCAAAGTTGTGGCATAAGAGATTTTGTTATGCCAACATGAGAAAATTAAAGAAAATAAAAAACTTAGATGTAGTTAAATGGATACAAGAAATTATATTTTACTAATAAAAACTTCTGTTACACATGTTAGCTACAAAAATTGATCTAAATTTTCTTTAAGACAATTAAGGTTATTTTATATCCAGAACACTAGAAGTACTTTACATAGATATATTTGGACCTATTGCTATGCCAAGTCAACAAGAAATACTTATGGGCTTGTGATAGTGGATGATTATATTTTATTAACCAGGGTAAGGTTTTTGGCACATAAATGTGAACCCTTTCATGCATTTAAAATGTTTGTTATTTGGATTCAAATTAAAATAGATTGAGCCATCTCTACTATTCATAATGATCAATGGTTAAGAATTTAAAAATAAACATTTTAATATTTTTGTAAAGACATAGGAGAAAAACACAATATTTTAGTCCCTAGAACACAATATTTAAGTCCTTAAAATAGTTTAATAGAATGTGATAGTAGAAAAATCTTAGTTAAGGGTGTTAGAGAAATACTTAATAAGTATAAATTTTGTAAATATCGTTGGGTTAAAGGGAAAACATAGCTTATTATGTGTTTAATAGGGTGAATATTAAAACAAAGCTGAATAAAACATCATATGTGCTGATCCAGGGTAGAACACCACGTCATTTACAATTATATATTTAGAGGTAGATATTTTATAATAAATAATTGAAAATCAAATTTGGCGAAGCTTAACAAAAAGTTAAATGAGGGAAAATTTATAGGGTACTCCATTGGAAAATCCTATAAGTTATTCGACATAAGAACATTCATGGCTGAAGACTAAACCCATTCCACATTTGATGAATATGATACAACTGTCCATCCTATGGAAGTAGAAGAAGAGGAGGATGTTATATCAAAAGTTGAGAACCAAGGACTAGAAGAAAGTCCCAAAAACCATGAGGCATTACTTAGAGATTCGAGGTATGCATCAAGTCATCCTAAAGACTATATTATCAGAGATCCTTTTTCTAGAGTTAGAAAAAGATAAAACCTTAGATAGGAGATTATTATGCCACCTTTATTTTAATGGTTGAAATGATTAGAATAGATGAAGCCTTAATAGACAAATTTTTTTATATTAGAGAAGCAAGAAGAACATAATTAATTTACTAGGAATGTTGTATGAGAATTAGTATCTAGAATCACCGATCAAAGTGTCCTTTGCATTAAAAGAGCATTTAATAACAAGTTTAATGGCACTGGATAATTAATAAGTAAAAAATATAAGATTGATAGCAAACAAATTTAATAAAATAGAAGGAATTAATTTTGTTCAAATAGAAAGATCAGAGTTGCTACATGCTTGAAACTCACAGGTAAATAGGTGTTTCTCATTTGAGCCTAAAAAAGAGATCATCCATCTTAGGAGTAAATCAAGGCTCCTCACAGAGCAAGAAACTTGTTTCCACACAAGAGGTCAACTACAGTGGTCAATTTCCCTCTTTTAGAGTGGGTACCCTCACTCATACTCAGCAAGAATAACTAAAGGTGAGTGCTTACTCAAAAGGTCCACAACACTTTCTATAATTCCTATCTTGCCTATTTCTTACCTTCCTGTAACAAAAACTCACTCGCTAACCTTTATTAAAGAAATCTAAGTCCCCAACATAGGTCGCCAACGATACTATAGTCATTTATCTAATTTTTCTCCCTCTAGCTTTGGTTCTTATAAGAAAAATTCTAGGGTATGGTGGGGGGTAGCCACCGGTCACCTATTCGCCACCATAGGTAGAGCAAAGAAGGGAGGTTGCTAGATCGTGGGAGAGGGTTAGATAATGGTGGTGATTATACTATGGGTTATCAAGGCAAGGGTTTTTCATGCAAGGGATATTTCTTGATTGGTGAATATTATTTTGTGGTGTGTGGATGGGGTGAAGATAAGTTAATTTCTTTGGAGGGAGATATAGATCTAGAGATTGATATTGAAGACATTTATGGAAATGGCGATAAGTATTTGGTGGATGTTTTTGATGCAAACCATTTTGAAGGAGGATCCTGCTCATCCAGGATTGGTGACTAAGAATTGCCCTATATGTGGAAGGATAAATTCAAGATTTGAAACCTGCCTCAGATAAGAATTATATGAGGAAGGATAAATACAAAAATATATTACAAGTTTTTGTTTTTTTTTTTTTTTTTTGCAGGAAATGGAAATTCAAATTTCTCTATTAATCAGGATGTTGGGAGATCTGATCACACGGAAAATTCCATTATCAGGATTTTGATGGTGAGATGAGAAGGGTAGTTAAAAGTCAAGAGAAGGATGGAGAGGCAAATATAAATAGAGGGTTGTTTATGGAAATTTTATTGGGCTTCCAATTCTAGGTTCTTCTTTGGAGACTAGTGGAAAAAAATCAAAAATAATAACTAATAATGGTTGATTGATGAATGAGGTTGTGAAGGAGTTTATCATGGAGGATGGGCTACTTTCGTTGGATATGTATAAAGCGAGGAGGAATATAGATAAATTGAAAAAGGCCTTGGTTTGGAGATTGCTAGGGAAGAGACTACCCTTCGGGGTAGTTCAAAATGAAGTGCAGAGGAAGTGGGGTCATCTTGGCTTGATTCAGGTACTCCAATGAGGTTAGATTGCTTTACGTATTGGTTTGAAATAGTGGAAGCTAGAAATAATGTTTTTATTGGGGGCACTTTCTTGGCAGCAAGGCAAATAATCGAGAATGATAAGTGGGTTTCAGGGTAGTCCTCTAAATCCTTGAATGGGTTTACCTTCGCTTTTTGGATTAGATTCCCAAGCCCGCCTCTTGAATACTAGGATGGTGAGAATTTTGCAAAATTGGTTTCACTTGTAGGATAACTGCTCTTGATGGATGATCATATAAGCTCATGGGGGAGGTGTTCGTATACTAGAGTATGTGTCAAGATTGATCTAGGAAAAAGGTTTCATAAAGGAAATTTCCCCCAAGCTTTTGGTGGAAGGTTCTTTTAAAACAACCAGTATGAAGGGAACTAGGCAAAATTTTAAAAAAAAAAAAATGGCATCATCTAATGATTCTAAGAAGGGGAGATGGTGAAGAAAAATACAGAGGTAGTATGCATTGGATTATTAGTCCTGGAGATAAGGAAAAGGATAAAATTCTTGGTTCAAATCATGGTGATAAATTGGATGATGATATTGGAAGCTGGACGGTGGCCACATGAATTAAAAGAAGAAATCATAAATCTGCAAATGCCATTCTAGATTCCAATAGAACTTCGGTTTGGAGGGAAGTCTCTAAGAAGAATTTTGATGAAAATGATAATGCAAGTGAGACAATGAAGGAAGATGTGAGTGATAAGATTGCAGCCCAAGTGATTAATGATACAAATATGGAGGAAAAGAAGAATGATCAAAATGACAATGTTAATACAAAGATTGCTGGGATAAAAAATAGGAGAAGAAATACTGCTACAATTTCCAGTACTAAAAAAATTAGACATATAGTCTTGGCTATTTTCGATAGTAGGACCCCTCCTTTATGTGCTAATATTATTAAGATAGAAGACAAGGTGAGCAAAATAATGGTGGCATGGGAGATGATCAATGATGGGTCTTTGGAAGATTTTCCAAAGTATGCTTTTCTTAAAAAGAAAATAGAAAAAATTGGAAGTTCCTTAGTGAAGAAAAAAATTAGTTGAGGTTCTAGGGTGTCGTTGGTTAAGGAGATGAAAAGTCTTGAACCTCCTATTGACTTGCTCTATTTTAGCTTTGGTACAGAAAAGAAGGTTGATGATGCTAGTTTGGTGAAGGGGAATGAAAATGATGAATGGCTGGTTCGATTGGCAAGGATGTGTCCCCTCTACTGAATTAATGGCAAAAATTCTTTATTGGAATCATATGGGAACTTGCATGGCCTCAGCGAGCAACTATTTAAGTTTTATAGTAGGGGAGAAAAAAGTTAATTTCATTAGGCTATTTGAGACAAAAGTTGAAGAATTCAGTAAACATGATGTGGATAAATTGATTGGAAGAGGATGGATGTTTGATTTCTAACTCTCTATTAGAAAAGTATGTGGTATTTTGTTACTTTAGAAAGATGGGGAGGTGTCTTTTCACAAGAAAATTTAAACTCAACATTGCATGATGGGTAAATTATATGATTCAGATGGTATTTGTTAGGAAATTGTTGTGGTCTATGCAAGCAATGATAGGATGATAAGAAGATCATTGTGTGAAGTGATTTCTTCTAACTAGTATAGTGATTTACCTCTCATGGTATGTTGTGACTTCAATTGCATTCTTATTCAAAAGGAAAAGAGATGTGGTAAACCGTTTAAGTACCCTTTAGAAGTCAAGGAGATGGAAGAATTTTTTATTTTAAATGATTTGGTGATCCAACCATCATTGGTACTTCTTTTACATTGACAAAGAATAAGGAAGAGAGAAGTAAATTATGGTTCAGGCTTGACCATGTTTTCGTTAGCACAAGTCTACTTAATTTTATATCAAGATATGCAAATCAAGTATCTTAATAGAATTGCATCTGATCATTGTCCAATTATTTGACATATGCTGGGGAGTAGAAAAAGGTTTTCAAATTGGATGAAATGTGAAGAGGTTTGGCTTTCATATCCGATTGTTTGGAGAATTGTTTCTAAGAAATGGGGAAGAAATGATGTAGGTTCTGAAGATTACAAAGTGAAGAAGAAGTGTAAGAGGACTCTCCGTGCTCTTTTCTTTTGGAGAAAAAACAAATTCAAGGAGATGGAGATGGAAAATGAATAGCTTGAAAAGATATTAATATACTGTAATAGCTAGAAATTGAAGATAAGGGGCTATCAATATATCAAACCATAGTGTTGAAAGACAAAGTATATAAACTTAATAGTGTCATGGACAGGTTGATGAGCTTGTGTAGACAAAGAGAAAAAATTAGGTGGATGAAGGAAGTGGTAAAAATAGAGCTCCGGGAAGAGATGGAATCACTGCCTCTTCCATTAAAGGTTTTTGGAGTATTGTTGGGAAGTAGGTGTCTTATGCTTGCTTGGAGTTCTTTAGAGATGGGACTTTTATTAATGTTTGGAATGAAACTATGGTCATTCTACTCCCTATAGTGGCCCAACCGGACCAACCTTCTAAATTGAGTTCCATCAATTTATGTCAAATAGTTTATAAGATCATTTCGAAGGTGCTTGTGAATAAGATTAAGCTGATCCTTCCATTTATTGTCTCAGAGGACCAAGCTGCATTTATTCAAGGTAGATCAATCTCATATCAATGCCTTCTAGCTCAAGAGGTGATCAATAATTTAAGAATTTCAACTACTAAGAAGGGGATGCTTGCTCCAAAGATCGACGTGGAGAGAGCATATGATAAGATGAGTTGGGAAACTTTAGAATTGGTTATTACTAAAATGGTATTTTGAGATCGCTTCAAAAGTTGGGTGATGAGCTATATTAATTCTCCTAATTTTTCCTTACTCATCAATGGGAATTTATTAGAGTGGATCTTAGCTTAATGTGGATTTAAACAGGGGTGTTCATTGTCACCCTCTTTATTCATTCTATGTTTTGAGTTATTATCATTGGCTATGCAATAGAGGGAGTCGATTTTGGGAGTTCCAATCTCGTGGGGGGGCCCAGAGTATCCCATTTTTTATATGTTGATGATATTATTATTTTTACAAGAATTTTTAGGGCTAAAATCAGGCTTACTACTACTTTAGAAGAGTATTGTTTGTGGTCTTATCAAAAGATTAATCAAGTTAAATTAGTTGTGTTATTCAACAATGGTACACCAAAATAGAAGAAAAAATGATTTGCTTCAATTCTTGGTTTCAAAAAGGTTTTAGAATTTGATTACCTTCGTATCAAGTTGTCCTTAAAGAGGGTAAGTAGATCAGATTATAACCCTCTTATTTAGAAGATAAAATCACTTATGATGTCTTGGGGTAGTAGACAATTGGCTATGGATGGGAAGGCTGACATTAATTAATGCAACTCTTTTACCATCCATGATGTATGCTGTTACGACACATTCCTGTATTCCTAAAGTTGTTTTGATGAAAGTTGTGAAGATTGTTAGGGATTTTCTTTGGGATAAAGGAATTGGGAAAAAAGGCATGCATTATGCTTCTTGAAAGGTGGTTTGTAAACCAAAAAGTTGGGAGGATTGGGAATTCATGCTTCATCTAAGTGTATAGGGTCACATAGAGCCAAAATTGCATGGTATTATTTGTCCAAATCTAATGGGTCTTTAAAGAAGTATCTTGGTGCAAAATATGGTGGACGGCCATGGGAGAAGGATGTTAAAAGAAATAAATCTGAAGCATGGATAATTGCCTGTGATGGAATGGAATGTTTACAGAAATGTATCAGATGGATGGTCAAAAAATGGTGATTGCATAGATACCTTGAAAAATGTGTGGATTTGGGATAAATCACTAAATGAATGGCCCACGTTCGGTGATATGGGAAGATTGGAAGGAATGAAGGTTTCTTAACTTAATGCACGTGATGGAAGCTAGGATAAAGTAAAAAATTTGGAGCTGTTTGGGGAAGTTTTGGGGGAAATTATTTGAGAAATTCTCATTTAGAGTGATAGATATGAAGATTATATGGAGCTCATAAGAACTCCAATTGGAAGATCTATTGATTCTATTCTTTATGAGAAGCAGTTTTAGATGGAGGTGGATCCAGTTATAAATATTTACAAACTCAAGCTTAATCCTAGAGCTCGTTTATTCTGGTAGAGAATGTATAGAGAGATAATATCTATTAAAGAATGGCTTAATAAGCTTGGACTAGAAGGAGGAATGGGGTATCCTTTTGGTTGCCAAGTTATTGAAGATTTAAACCACATAATTGTGGGTTGCATCCAGCTAAAGATGGTCCTTAAAACCATGCCAAGATTCAGGAACTTTTATTAGTTGAAAATGGAGGTTGAAAAGTGTTGGAAAGAAGAGTACTCCTTGGCTTTCTTATATTGCAATACTATTTTTATGTGTTGGAAGAATAGAAATGATAAAAGACATGGAAAAGCCTACACATCACCTCTTGTGACTGCTGGACTGGTTGTGGAGATGTTACATCAAAGGAATTGCTACAGTTTTTTGGAGCACTGGGACTCCATTTAGCCTAATGGGCTAGTTTGTTCGTCATGGTGTCCCCCCTCTCCTACGAATTGGATGAAAATAAATGTTGATGGAGCTCTTCAAGGATAAAATGCATATGGTATTGGCATAGTCGTTCAGAATGGCCAAGGCAAGTTAATAAGGGCGACAGGATGGAGTGTTGGTCACTGGGACAATTTACAGGTTGAATTCCTTGCTATGAAGTTCATTGGAAGAATGGTAGAAGGGTGGATGTTTATTGTGCAAGGAGTTTTAATTGATGAGGATAATGCAAGTATCATTGTATATATGCAAAGGATATGCAAAGAAGCTAGGTGGAGAGATACTTCTCAGGATAATGACCAATTAAATTTGACAAAGTTGTTCAATGTGGTGGGTTTTGTTCATACGCCTAGAGAAAGTAATAAAGCGGCACACTACTGTTCACAGTTGGCCATTCAAGACAATTTTGTGTGGACTCACGAGAATGGGCATCCTTTGTTCTTACCTCAATAATTTCTTAATATTATTGAGCATGATTTCAACTTGGGTTCAAGTTTTGTTTCGTGGTCATGTTGGATTTTTGTTTTGTTTTTGCTGATTGTAATTTTTGTTTGGTAATTTCAACAAAGCATATGTTTAAACATAGGTTGCCAGCAATCCAAAGATGCCTACTAGTCGTAAGCCCCCACCTCGCGACACTTACCTATGAATTCTCTCAAGCATACACACTTGAACCTAGTCAACACCACTGAACTTGCCTAGAGATGAACTATCAAAGCCACATAGTACCACTTAGTTCAACCAATCAGGAGGGGACATATTTAGGGCAGAGTCTTTACATAGAGTTATTTAAGTTAATGTTTTTTTTAGAATTAGTCAGTCACGTAGCTCTTGAATTCATATAAATAACAGTTGAAAGGGAGGATTTTGAATCATTTTGATTGACTAAGATTTTGAGCATCCTCAGCACTTATGTATAGATTCGTTCTAGTATATTGACTTCTCTTCATTCTCGCACACACGGAATGTTCACCTACAAATAAGATTAGATGTCTTGTACAAACAAATTTAAATTCAACAAATGTAGCTCCAGGTTTGCATGATAAGAAGACAAGATGTCTCAAACTCTTTCGTAATTTTATTATATACCTAGTTATTTTAGTTTACCAATGTAAAAAAAGATGAGATGATAAGTACAAACTTTTAATTATTCTTTAATTAAAGATAAAGTTTGACGATGTCTGCTCTGAATAAAATTTTGATTTCCTTCTTATTGAAAGCGACATTATTTTCGTTGAAAATGTATAGATCACATGTTCATATTTTGGTAGGTCATTAAATTACCTAATCGACTAATTTAGCGAATTTGTTTTTCTGAAAGGGCTATGCATCATCAATCCACTTTATTATATAATAATATGACAAAATGTTAATTATGATTTTTTTTCTTTCAGTGGTGATTTCTTTTTAGAAAATTCAGTGGCGATTTTAAATGCTCGAGGAAGCGTAGAATCAGATTTTAGTTGCCCAATTTGCTGACTATAAAATCATGGACGGTCAGAGCAGGAGAAGATTGATAGCGGTGCAATGAAGTAAAAATACGAATTGCTAACTAATAATAGTTCGGAAGGTTTTACTCAAAAAAATAAAAAAAGAAAAAAACTCTTTTAAAATAATTTACTTATTGTTTGTCATCTTTGAATTGTTCTAACTTGATATGATGCAACAGCATTTGCTTATTTTATTCTTTAAATAAATAGGCTGCGTTGAATATGAATGATGTGACGGAGATGAACACAGCACGGAAAATTTTATTTTGTTGGTAGTATTTTTATGTCCAGGTACATCCGTACGCTGGCTTGAAATTTGTGCCATCTCTTTTTTTATTTTTCAAAATTTTTGTTGCCCGTAAATTTGTTCAAAAGAGTAAGTTTCTTGATTCAAAATCTAGCTCAAAAGGCAGGTATGTGGAGGCCAATCTCTAAGAATAAAAGTGAGTCCCTGTGTACGAGTCTCAAGTCTCCGGGAAAGGGAGGTGAGTAAGTCAACAATAGTGATCAAAATTCGAGGAAATGTTTAATTAGTGAAGTCAGTCATAAGCTTTAGAGGTGCGTGTGCTTCTTGTAGCTTAATTACAAATAGTTTTATCGGTGAGTAGGCTTGGTTAATGTCAGTGATTCCCAAGGAACTGGTTTGTGTGGGTGAGAACTTCTGACGAGCTCACTGAGGATGATTGTACCCTTGGTCATTTCTTTCATATGAATTGTCTATATGGTGTGATCTCTACAATCAATAATGGATGTTTGTCCACATGTCAATTATTGCACACTTACCTCAAGTTAGTTTTGCTTTGATAGATTTATCTCCTAATCGTGTTCCTTGATGAAAATCTACTAGATACCTAGGAGTCCCCTACACAAGTATATATTAATACACATTCCTTGAATCATCTACTTATTCGAAAAGATGCATAAGGAAATGGGTATGTGTATTTATTATAATAATGAGCATGTATTGATTTGATCACATTGAATAAATGGAGAGTGAGTAAGAGTTACTGCCCCGCTATTATTATTGCATCGAATGTCGAGCCTCTTAGCAAATTCTTCATTATGACACAAATTTGATATCCAACACTATCTTCAATTATAAATAACAGAGGTGGATTATGGTATATATGTGTAAGACCTACTAAAAATTTATTTAGTTGTACTTGTTTTGACCAAATATGGTAAGGGGAATATAATTAATATTCTAGATTAACTCCTATTGCTTGTGTCTACTAGTGTTCTATAAGCATGTGAATATCTGAATCTATTTTGAAACAGATCCCAAGAGTTTGTGTGCATGAATAGAAAAAAGAAATTTTATGTTGAGCTCCCAAATTTTTTTCTGATATGGGCCAACACAACGGTGCCGCTGCTAAAGCACTGCAGTACTACGTTAAATTTTTTGAAAAAAGATGATTCCCACAAAAATTTCTAAATTCAAAATATTTTTTCCCACCATTTTTAGTGAGCTAGAGAGATGAAGATGGATTTTAGAGACAGAAAGCAATATTTTAGGGACTTTGGTCTATTTTAAACTATCTCTCTTGTTCTGAAAGTTATCCAAAGAGAGAAAAGTTAGATTATGCCTATCTTAGGTTTCAAAATATGGAAATTTTAGGATTTTTATAATTTAAATAAAAATTTCATGGCTTAAAAAATGAAGTAATAAAATTTGCACCCGCTAAACTTTTGCCATATAACATTCATTGTTCTATTTTTTTTTCCTTTTTTTGGATAGAAGCCACTAACGGGGCTATGTGTTCTTATGAAAAAATAAGTATAAAGTTCTTAAAGGGACCTCCAGCTCGCTACTCCTCCGAGGAGCTACAAAAAAAGTCAAAAAAAGTAACAAGAGCCTATCCCTACTAACCACAATAATAAAGCACCCTAATAACAATCATAAAGCCAAAAAAGAAGGGAATAAATAGATCAAAATCAGCACCACCTTTCCAATCATAGTTAGGTCCTCCACAAAATGAGAGCGATTTTCCAAAAACCCAAAAAATAGGCTTGCAAGGACACTAAAAAAACTAAGAACAAGGATAATATAATAAAGAAATTAACAAAGTTAAGACTGTGGATCAACCTCCGGACTAAGAGAAAGTTTAACAGATTTATATAAAAGAAAGTGATAATGATATTAAAATAGCCTTTGCACTCCCCATTGACATAAACAAACAGCTGAATTAAACGATTGACAACACACACAAAAACACAACATAAGCTGACCTTGCAACCATAATAGTAAATATTAAGATGCCACCCATCATTAAACTGTAAAGGTAAATCATGAAGCTTATCAAATAAAGAGACAAACATGTTCTTAAAATAGTTACTAGATAAATTAAAATTATTAAAAATAGCATACATAAAATCAGAAAAGGAGCTCATGATATGATAATTGCTAAACCACCCCTGACAGCTACCAGTCCAATACCAAATAACACCCATAACTAAGCCACAGTTGATACAATTCCAATCTTGTAGAAATCCAATATAATTAGCCTCAGCAAAAGGATTCAAGTTATCTACGAAACTACAGTCATTAGTGGGAGCATAGCTCAGGGGTGTAGTATATGTACTATCTTCATATAACCCCAAAAACCACTTAGATCTAATCCCAGGGTAGCCAAACCAAATCAGCACAGGAAAACAACATATGAATAATCAGGGAGATAAGTGAAAATAGGATAAATGAAACCCAAAAAAACCACCAGCATAAAAGGCCCCAGGCCAGCAATCCCAAATGTAAAGTAGATCCATATTCTGGACAAAAGGGCAGCACATACTAACATACGTGCCAGCACAACCAGGAAGCCACGCGGGAAAGAGGAATGAAAGAAGAAGAGCCAAGCACACCATAAGACTCCACCCAAGGAAAAGAGAGTAGCAACAAGGGGTTAATTCAAAAAGATAAAATTACAATCATTGCTAACACGCAACCACCCACAGCAGTTTAACACCACCAAAAAAATATATACATGATAAAAGCACTGAAATAAATTATAAACCTAGTAATAGCAATGAAACAAGACCATGCCAAACATGAAAAAATCAAACTTCCCAACATAACCAAAAGGGAGACAGACAACAATCCAACGAAAGCCGTCAAAGTCCTATACGTTTAAAACAACAGCTAGGACTCACAACAAGCCAAGAACTAAAGGAAAAACTTAAAGAACACCATAAAAACATACAGCAATTGAACAATAGGAAAAAAATAAACAAAACCAAGAGCAGCAAAACCCAAAGACCACTAGTTCATTCGAATATAGGGGAGACCCAGACGGTCAATTCTAGCTAAGCCTTTAATCTCTTTAGGAAGAGATTGCTCATAGTATTCAATAAAACCAAGCAAATTGCAACCCCTTTTGCTAAAGAATCGACAAAATCATTTCCCTTTCCCGAGATATGAGAAATTGAGTAAGTAATGAAGTAATGTCAATACTTAATGTCTCTTATCATTTAGAAATTAGCAGGATTGGGAGGAGTATCAAGAAAAAAGAATTAACTTCAATCTAGATATTAGTAATGCCAAGGGAGATGAATAATTGGATGCCAAAAAGAAAACTCTTGATTTCATCTTAAATAACTTTATTAGCAGTTGAGGGACCCGCAAAAGCCATAATAACAAAACCATTATAATACTGAACAGTACCACCAAAACACGCATTTAAATTATTCATAGAGCCATCGTTATTAAGTTTGAAACAAACCCTCTAAAGGCATTCTCCAATAAATGAGCCTATCTTTACAACCAGTAAAATTTAAACCAAACTCACAAGTCACATGAAGACAACTTTTAAAAGAATCAGCCTTTAATAGCTTAGCACCAAATAACTGATAAATTTTATTCTTAATTTTAGAAATGACATTAAAATCATTCCTATTTCTCCATAAAAACAAACAAATAATAATAAGAAGAATTTTCCTAATATTACCTTTAGTAGGAATGAACCAATATTTAAGAAGAGAGGTTATAGAATTATATTTAGTAGTAGATGACACCTTAAACATATTGTTGAAATTAATCCAAAATTTCATAGCAATAGGACCCTCAACAAACGCATGATTCATATTCTCAACATGATAGCAACATTGATATTTGGAGACAATATAAAATCCCTTCCTTAATAAAATAGAATCCAAAGCCAAATAGTTATGTAAAATCCTCCAAAGAAGGAAGGAATAAGTAGGAGGTATGCTAGCATGCTAGAAAGACACATAAAGAGAATTTTTAGGAAGACTTTGTCTAACAGAATTCAAA
Organism: Dendrobium catenatum; assembly: GCF_001605985.2. Taxonomy (NCBI): domain Eukaryota; kingdom Viridiplantae; phylum Streptophyta; class Magnoliopsida; order Asparagales; family Orchidaceae; genus Dendrobium; species Dendrobium catenatum. The sequence continues at coordinate 422,310 of NW_021320022.1, read as the reverse complement.
ACTTGTTTAGTATTAAAATTTCCATGATTAGAGCGATTAAACAAAATGTAATCCTCATTCTTCGAATAAATAGAAATATTAAGAGTTAACTTAATAGAAAAGTCAAGAACACAATTTGTAAGTAAATCAATATTCCAACTCTTATTAGAAATAAAATCCTTAACTTTGGAAGAAGAAGTAGAGTGAGTCTGTAAAAGATTATCAATAAAAAAGTTGCACAACCATTTATCTTGCCAAAATAAAATGTTGCCAGCTCGCATACCTTATTTAATAAACTCTTCAACTTCCCACCTAATATTAAATAATTTTTTCTAATGAAAAGATACCCCTTGTTTAAAACCATATTTCAAAGGGCGATTCCTAACACAATACTTAAAAACCTTGAACTTGGCCCATAAACCTTTTTTAGCTCAAAATATAAGACACAATTTATGATTATAAGTCTTGATCATATAAATAATGGTCTTGAAACCTAATCTACCCTCACCCATAGGCCCTGAACAACTACTCCAATAGCCCCAAAAATTAAAACTATTTCCATCCATGGAACCCTAGAGAAATTTATTAAATAAAATCTCCATTATACTGCAAATATTTATGGTCAGACATAAAGTATGTAACAAGTATATAATAATGGAACACATAACATGTTTAATGAGAACAAGCCTACCTCTATAAGAGAGGAAATTGAAAGCCCAAGAAGACAGCTTCTTGTGGATAGTAGTGAAAATACCATCAAATAAATGAGATCATTTCTTACCCTTATAAAGAGGTATACCCAAATACATTAACGAAAGAAGCATCTTTTTCTAACCAAATTTTGTTTCAATACTGTTAATACGAATAGGAGAAATAGACTTAGTAAAAATAAAGCAACTTTTAAAAGAGTTAAAAATAAAACCACTAGCATGCTGAAAAGAGTTAAGAAATTTTAAAAAATATACTTCATTTTAATAGAACCATTAGAAAAAAATAATAAAATCATCCACAAAGCTCAAATGAGTAATGGGAAAACCACCACCCATTCTAAATTGTAGATTTGGGTAAATCCTAAAAAGGTTGTTAATACCATGAGATGAGAATTACACAATAATGATAAAGACAGCTGGAGATAGGGATCCCCTTGTTTTAAACCATGAGAAGATTTAAAAAAACCTTTAGGACTAACCATTAATTATAACAGAGAAATAACAAAACTCTATTCTATTTTTAATGTGATTAATGAATTGGCCAAATATCTTTAAAATGGTATAAAGAAATTCCCAATTGAGATTATCATAGGCTTTAGTAATGTTAACTTTGAAAATTATATTACAACCAGTAACATTAGCATGCAAATTATGAACTTGTTCAAGTGCGAGTAAAACAATATCAAATATAGATCTACCTTTAAAAAAACAAGATTGTTCCAACGAAATGATAGTAGGAAGAATAAAAGCTAGCCTCCCCATTTTAATTTTAGCAATAAGTTTATTAAAAAAGGTACATAAACTAATGAGATTGTAGTCATTCCAAAAATTAAAGGTATTAGATTTGTGAATTAAAGCTATAGAGGTATAAGTAAAAAATTTTGGATTAGGACTACCCATAAAAAAATCCACCACCACATTAATAAGGTCCTCTTTAACAATTTCCCAATAATTCTAAAAAAGTTTATTAGTGAAACCATCAGTACCAACAATAGAATCAGATTTCATGTCTTTTGAAGTATGGAAAATTTCTTTTTCAGAAGGAATGTTAGTAAACATTAAATTATCCTCCTCAAAAATAAGAGACAGAATAAAAGAGAAATCTGTATTAAAATTAGGCCAAAAGTTACTGTTGAAAGTTTTTTCAAAATACTTAGCACCTGAGGCATAAATGAAATCGTGGTTCTCGATAACATTACCTTCAGGGGTCATGATCTTATTAATTTGCTTACTAACCTTATTATGATTTACAATATTGTGTAAGTAAGTTGTATTCTGATCACCCTAAACAAGAAATTTAGAGGAGGGATTTTTCCTAGAAAAAGCTTCTTCTTTTTCCTGAAGTTTGAACAAAGTAGTCATGGCTTCATTAAGAATGGACAAATTATCAAAAGCAGAATTCTGCAAATAAATTATATCAGCATTATCCACCTCTTTTTTAGCAAGCATAATACTAGAAAATATATTTTTAAAAATTCATTTTTTCCTTGAAAAATGTTTTTTCTTAAGCCGTTTAAGTTTAAACCAAATCCTAGTAATACCATAATCATTATCATATGGGAAAAGAGATGCACCCCAATTGCTTTGCACAGTATGTAAAAAAAAATCATCAAGAAGCCACATATTTTGGAATTTAAAGGGTTGAAATGTATTAAAACTAGTTCTCTTAATGCTTAATAATAAAGGAGAGTAATTAGTAGAGTACTAGTTAAATGCTCTATGTGAGTAGTTTGAAAAGAATAAATCCAATAATTATTAAATAGGATTCGATCCAATCTTTGCCACATAGTACCATTGTTCCAAGTAAAACCATTGCTTGAAAAACTAACAACATGCAGGTTACTACTCATAATCATATCATTGAAATCCTCCTTAGCTTGGAAATTAGGATGCTTACCTCCAACTCTTTCACCAGAATTAGTAATACAATTAAAATCCCCCCTAACAAACCTAGGGCATTAAGAGAAGATGAAAAATTAGTAAGTTGATCCCAAAGAATTTTCCTCCCTAACCTCAAATAAGAGGCTTAAATAAAAGACGCATAATAAGAAACTTGATTAAAAGTAATATTGGTGTGACCAATTGAGGCGAATCCATAATAATATCTAAAGTAATAAAGTGTTTCAAGAAAATCCAAATTTTATTAGAACAGTTGCCAAAAGACAAATCAAAACCCAATTTAGTTCAAACAAGTCCAATTTTGTAGCAAAAACTAAAGGCTCAGTTAAAATAAGAAGGAGAATATCATAAATCCTACAAAGATTCTTAACTATATCCTTAGAAAGAGAACCACCAACACCCCTAATATTCTAACACCAAGTTTTTCCACATATATGGGTCTGGTAGATGTAATTCTAATTGGATTCATCAAATCAAAGGTGAAGATGGAAAAGTGACGGAAGATCAAAATGAAATTGAAAACATTTTTTTTTCAATTTTTCAAGAACAAATAGAATGAGAAGGATTGCTGTTTATCAGGTTGCCATAAGCCTTAAAATGTGCTGAATGATTTGGATAAACATGTTCTTTCTAATGATTTCAGGGAAGAGGAGCTAGAAGATGTGGTTAAACACCTTGATTCCAACATTTCTCCAGGTATTGATGGGATATCTTACTCTTTCATCAAATCATTTTGGTTTATCATTAAAAATGTTGTTTGGAAGGTTGTTCGTTCTTTTTTTGAACTAGGAGTTATGAGTCCTAGTTGGAAGGAGACTTTGGTAATTCTAATACCAAAAATAGAGAACCCAATTTTGCCTAACAACTTTAGACCTATAAGTCTCTATTTATCTATCTATAAGTTAACCTTAGACCTATAAGTCTCTATTTATCTATCTATAAGTTGGTTTCCAAGATGTTTTTTAACAGAATGTTAGTTTTTATACCAAAACTAATTTCTGAGGACCAATCTCCTTTTATTAAAGGCCGTTCAAGTTCTGAACATATTCTGATAGCCCAAGAAGTGTAACAGATTTAGATTTTCCAAATCCAAAAAAGGGATTATGGCTATTAAAATTGACATGGAACAATTTTATGATAGTATGGGGTGTTCAACTCTTACTCAAGTCTTGAAGAATTTGGGTTTTCCAGATAAGTTTGCTAACTACCTTATTCAATGTGTTTCTAACACTAATTTTTCTATAATTATTAATGGTAGTAATTCGAGTTGGATCAAGGCTAAAAGGGGGTTTAAGCAAGGTTTCCCCCTCTCTCCCTTTCTTTTCATCTTATGCTCTCAACTTCGTTCTGATGTTGTTATGCAAAAAGGGAAGGAATTGGGCATCAAAATAGCTCCTAATGTTGAGAAAATTTCTCACTTATTATATGCTGATGACATAGTTTTGTTCTTAGAAGCCAATGGAAGAAGTGTCAAAAAAGCAAAAGAAATTTTGGAACAATATTGTAATTGGTCTGGGCAAAGGATCAATGTTCATAAATCTTCCAATCTTATTTGGGAATTCGGTTAATAGAAGGAGAAGAAGGAGATTAGCTAAAATCCTGAAATTCAAAGTTGTAAAAGAATTTAAATATCTTGGGATCAATATTGTGTTGAGAAGAACTTCTAGGATGGATTTCTACCATCTGCTGGACAAAGCTAATAAATATTTGAATGTATGGGGTAACCGATACATTTCATTAGCTGGGAAGACACTTCTTGTCAAATCTATATTATTTTCCTTCCTTGTCTATCACATTACTCATTCTTTAGTACCTTTGGGAGTACTTAAGGAAATGGATAGAATGTGTAGGGATTTTTTGTGGAAAAAACATTATGGAAGTAAAGGGTTACATTATGTTTCATGGGATGTACTTTGCAGGCCTCTTAGAATGGGAGGGCAAGGTATCCAATCCATGGTTGATAAGGTTTGTCCACTTCGAGCGAAATTTGACTAGAACCTCATCTCTGGTTCATCTTCTATCCTCAATAGAATTTTGATTTCTAAGCATGGTAATCAACTTTGGAATATTCAGCTTAAATATCGAAGTTCTCCTACAGTAAAAATTATTGTTAATGGATTTCAAGCTCTTAAAGATACTTTAAGGTGGAAGGTTTCAACGGGCAGCAATGTTAATATCTTGCAAAATGTTTAGAATTTTGATAAATCCATTTCGAGATGGCCAACCTTTGTAGCTAATATGGAATAGGATATCCAAAATTTGGATTTCTTTAACAATAGAGGAGAATGGGATGCAGATAAATTGAAGTTATTCTTTGGACCTAATTTGATTGAAATTATTAACAAGGTTCATATATTCTCTGATTTAAATGTGGATATATTAGAACTCAAATTTAAATTCTCAGGCAAATCACTTTCAGCTTTAATTTCTATGGAATCTAAAGCTAATGGATGTGAAGATCCAATTTGGAAGTGGAGAAAAAATCTGAAGCTTAGACCCCGAGTGAGTTTATTTTGGTGGAGACTTGGCATCAATGCAATTCCATCAAATGTTTTTTTGAAACACATAAAACTGTCTAGAAATGAAGACTGTCCGAGAGGTTTCAAGTCTGTGGAAAATACTTACCATATTGCGATAAATTGTCAAAAGCTGATATAGATTTTCAATGTTATTAGAAGTTGGGGCTTCTCTGTTCCTGTCTTTAATTCCATTCAAGAATGTTTTCTAGCCTTAAATCTTATGGATAATACTGAACCTTTAATTGGAAACATTTACTGCTCTGCAATTTTTTTTAAAATGGATTAACAGGAACAATGTTGTTCATGGTGGAAAGGAAGATAGAATCTCATACATAGCAGCTAATGCTATCAACATGGATGAAGCAACTTTCAAGAAAAGTTTGGATTACTAGGAAACTAACCAGCTTTCACAGCTGTCATATCATTGGTTTCCTCCACCCCCCAAATGGATTAAACTAAATATTGATGCCTCTTTTAAAAGCAACTACAATGCTAGTATTGGCGGTGCCTTCCGAGACCATAGAGGGACGCTACTATGTGCATTTGGGATGAAGTGTAAACACTAGGATCCAGCTCAAATGGAGATGTATGCTAGATTGTCTATAAAATCATTTATTCTTGAATGGAGATATGATTACAAAGGAATCATCATAGAGGGTGATAATAAAAACATTATTGATTTTGTCCAAAAAAACTTTAATAAGCAACCAGGTGACGACGAAGGCATATGCAAATTGGACTTCTCTTTTCTCTCAGAGTTCAATCAGGTTCTTTTCCATTTTGTTCATAGGAAAAGCAATAAGTTAGCGGATTTTTGTGCTAACTATGCTTGTTCCTTAAATTTCTTTTGGGATGATCTCAGTAGTAATAAGGTTCCTCCTAAATTTATTTCGTTACTCAAGGAGGACTGTGATTGTGGAGCAATCACTTAGTTGATTGTATCTTTTTTTTCCTTAATAATATTGCTTTATGGATTTCCTCAAAAAAAAAAAAAATTATCCCTAATATTCCACACATGAGCTTTATAAATTATTGAGAAGCTCTAATAACCCTAGGTGTACTACTCGGCGTGATCTTTTTATTCTTACCCTTCTTTTTGGAATAAGAAATAAAACCTTACTCAATAATATTAGACTTACCATTAGGAGTTAATTGTGAAATCCTTTAGACCATCCGTAGGAGTGAATTTACCAAAATAACCAATTTCCCCTTCCTCCATATTGTCAATCTTGCCCTCTACATTCATCTGATTGTTCTTAAAGTTAAGCTTAGATGAACTATCACAGTTATCCTAGGTAACTAGATTCACAACACATTCATTAGAGACATTTTCTTGAGAAGGAGAATCCCTATTATTCTCCTCTCTTTCTTGGTTAACCAATGAAATAATAGTATGCTGACCATCCCCAAATTTGTCCCCAAAAACATTCTCACCCACAACCATTGAAGCATGTTCCTCGCCATAATCAATATTATCATTATTAATATTATCTTGACCATCTTTACTAGCCTTTTCCACCAAACCTTCACACCTAATGGAATTTTCTAAAGATTAGTCTCTATGCCATCTCCAAAGGCTTTTGATTCCTCAAATAGAAGTTTTTGTGCCATTTCATTTTGAAGATTTTGACCTCCATACCCAATTGGTTCACCATTATTTGGTTCAACCACAATTTTGGAGGTCATATTATTCTTTCTAAGTTGAGGATGAGCAACAAAATAATTATTAACCGAATGACCATGAATTTTACAATGCAAATAGAAATCTAGAACTTTTTGAAATTCAACTTTTTGTAAATATCCAAAATTTTAAAAAAAAAGCCAAATATCTTTAGGGTGCTTCTTTTTGATATCTAGTTCCATAAGAACCCTAGCCACCGAAGGCCTCGAATGAGAGGCAGTGGCTTGGTCCGTTTGGAGCAATCTACCAAAAATGGACCCTAATGCATGGAAAACATGTGAGTTAAAGAAATGCAACCATAAATTAGGAAAAGAAATCCAAATAGAAATGATGAGGGATTCTTCTTTGATATAAAAAAAGGTGTCCATTTAAGCAATATCTTCTTTGATATAAAACATGTGATTCATAAGGGCATAAATTTTTAATTTTTTAATATATGTTATGTATTGGGAGTCCTAAAAGTATATTTTTTGATATGCTAGCACATGTGATCATAAGCGCCCAAATTTTGATATCTTTTTTTTTATCGGAGGCATACAGAAGTGACAAAAGATTTATTAGTTTTTGCACTAATATATTTAGTATTTTCTTATTTACCTTCTTTATTTTGTTTAATAAAATTTTAATAACTCCAAACATTATTTTTCACATTATAGAAAATTTTTATTAACTACTTTAAAATTTTGCTAAATTTCTAATATTTTAATTATAAAAAGTTAGATCATTGTACATGACCTACTAAGCTCTATTCCATCACACCTATTCTACATTCTATTTTAGGTTAGCTAAAAGAAAAATTTTTGGTTGAGTTATTATGGTCCTTGATTTTAATCTGTTTGAGTGGTCTTAGGTATCTTTTGATTTTTATACTTTTGTTTTTTTTTTTTATTTATCTACTAAATTTTGGTTTGTAGCCATATACTTTAGTATATAGATTTTATTTTATGTAGATGAATGAAAATCAAAAGAAAATTTGAAATGACTTTACTTTCAATTGAGTTAGAAGTTGATTTGTAGCACTGTGATCTATTTCAAACAAAATAAAAGAGAAAATTCTATAAAACATAGATTTTTAGTAACTTATTCATGTATTATTCGTGATTCATATTAGGCTGGCTTATTATAAGATGCAACTTATTCATTTACCCCAATAAGCTCTAATGATGTGGTCATTGAAATTACGTGATGCGCCAATAAGGGTGAATTGTGAAAAATTGATGCAATAAAATATCCTAAACATGAGTTCTAATATTTTTGTATTTTTAAATTTTAAATAGAAAAATTTAACTAATGCGGAAGCGAGTACTTGAACACAATTTAAAACAACGAATATCACAACTATTTTTACAAAGTAATTATAATGAAAATAAGATGCAAGCAAAAATAAAAAGCGGTAAGGGAAAAATCACACCAGAGATTTTATAGTGGTTCAGTCACTTGATGTACATCCACTCCCTAGAGTCCTCCACTTCGGGAATTTTACTACTAAACAATAGTTCTCCTTTTGGCCACTCAGCAAGGAAGAAAAGTCCTTACAAACCTCACTTTCACAAACTCGGCATGGCGGAGTGCCAATCGCTTTGTCACCCTCCTGGCGACAGCAGCATACCTTCTCATTTTTCTCCTTCCTGAAGAAGGAAGAGTACCTTAGAAAACACAGATATAGAAGAGTCTCCCACTCAGAGAGACTCACACAAGATTATCTCGGGCCATAGGAGGAGCAAAAACCAGCAAGCCTGGAGGAATCGTGTGATCTCCCTCACACTCCTTATCCCTCACCAAGCCCACGTTCTCCTTCCTCTCAATAACCATAAAATCTTCTCAAGAGCTCTCTCCCAAGGAATCCCTCTCTAACCACATTCCTCTCTCTCATTCACACATAAAAAATAGATGTTTTGATACTTAAAATGGGCTAAAAAAATTTAAAATTTCAAATTAGCTTTTACTATCGTACAGTATGATCCAACATCGTACAATATGACTAGTACAAAATGAGCTTCATCCTGGTACAAAGGTTTACAAATAGGCCAAAAATTCTAAATACAATCATACAGTATGATATAAACTCATATAGTACAATCTAAAAAATTATTCTGTTCGTACAGGATAATTATCAGGATGATTGAAACTCATTTCTGTACATCATAAATAAGACATACTTTATATAGTAAGATTAGTCAAAATCAAGGGAACATCCAGTATGAAGTTCGGGACGATCAAAAATAGCCTTGATTGATCGTACAATACAAAAAATTATAGTATAGAATGATAACCAATTAGAAATCATGAGGTTAATTTAAGTAAGTATTCAAAATACATCATACATACGAATAGGTTCGTACAGTATAAATAGGTTCGTACAGTACGAATAGCTATTACACTTACTTAAATTACTTCTGGTGGCTTGGATTTTGGATTAGAAACACATCATATAGTACACTATAAATTGTACATTATGTCTTGTTCACATAAAGCCATTTCAGCCAGATCAGATCATGCAGTACGATATAAACTCGTACAGTACGATCAACAGAGAAAAAAAATATTTTTAAAATCCTCCCCCCTTATGTGTGTGCATGGTTACTCAGTCTTATATATAATTTGTGGCCAGACTCAATAAAAGAAAAACTAAAAATAAATGAAAAATTACAATGTTATAAACTCGCACTCTTACTCTACCAAGTTTTGAGTCTTCTTGTTGTGTTGTCCTTAGTAACTTGTGATCTACCTAAAATGTTAGTACTCACAGAAAAGAGCAGAAATCAAAGGTATTCAATGAAGAGTATGTCAGACGACATTATTTGTCATCATCAAAATCTCATACTAGGGGTCATGATTATAACAATCTCCTCCTTTTTGATGATGTCAAATAATATTGGTTATAAGAAATATGCAAGGCATTTTTTTTAATTAATTAAATTTGCATGAAATAAATAGGAAAAGAAAAATGCATTTCATTGAACTTAAACATAAGAAAAAGCAAAAAAAAAAGTAGGACATAAAACTATAACAGACTTCTCCCCTGTTGACATCACCAAAATGAGTAGTCAACAAACAACACTAAGAAATATAGTAAAAAATTGATACACTTTAGAAAGGAGGATCATGATAACTTGGAGGTGGAGGTGGTGGGTGCTAGAAGTACTGGTGGAGGGATGAAAATTGTTGATCAATTAAGGAAAAATGTTCCCCAAACCATCGCATGTTGTCCTCATGTTGTTGATGTTGTTCTTGAATGTGAGTGTCAAGACAAACCTAGAGTTGGTCAAATCATTTGACCAAGTCATTGTGAGGGTAGGCTGGTGCAGGTCCTTGGGATGGTGCACACCATTTTTGTGGAACAAGAGCAGCTTCTCCTTTTTCTTCATCAAAGTCTTGTTCTTCGGGCTCTTGCCCTCGATGGAATAGAATATGGAAAGAGGCATCCATATAAAAGATTGGTAGATTATTTGGTTTACCAGGATAGGTTAATTGGTATTTGTTTTGAAGGATGTGACTTATAAGGTGGCCAAGGGCTAGATTTTGTTTCTTATGGGTGGTAGGGATGCGAATGATGGTCATGTTTTGGACATAATCAATAATCAAAACTGCCTCATCAAATTTTGTGTTTGACATTATAAGGTAGGTAACGACTGATAATATTGGGGTCATGCAGATTTGGTCGCCCGCTTTAGGTATGATTGAAGTGCGAAGGACATGCTAAATAATTCAGGAATTTTGGGTTAAGGATTGAACAAGATGCTGGTGTTGATATAAAGCTACATTCCAAAGGACTAGATTTGTAGCACTCCAGTCAAAATCATTTTAAAGGAATGAATGAGATCTGGGGCCTTCAGTAGATAGCCCAATGTATTGGGCGATGTCAGCCTTAGTGATTTCTATGCATTGTTGGCAGACAAAAGAGTGGAAGGTTAGGGTGTCGACAGTGTAAGTTAGGTTGGTTAGGAATTCAAATAAGACTTTTGAATTATATGAAAAGGCTAGGGTAAGGAGGAATTGGAAAGTGGTTGATGCGAAGAGGTCCATTACCTGAAAGTTTAAAGTAACTCGATTCAACATCCGAGATGGTGTAATTTTGTAGGCCTTATATTTGCGATAGGACTCTTCATTTTTTAAAGTCAAAAAATGGTTGTTGGGATGGCGAGATGAAGAAGAGAATCCAATGATAAGATGATCGCGCTTGCTAGAGCTCAACATTTTGGAGATATTATACCGTACAATCTGGTATCGTATAGTATGATAGGGCAATAATGTTGTCTGAACAAACAGTTTGAAAATGGTGGTTAAATCGTATAGTACGATGAGTATCGTCCAATACGATCAGAGGGATTTCGATCATCCTGAGGGTCATCAGTATGACCCTTAATGAAAAGTTTCATACAGTACAAACAGGTGTTCGTATAGTACAAACTACAATTAAATCATATAAACCACCTTTAAGTCATCCTCATCCATTTTACTGATGTGGATCGTTCACTATGAAGAGGAGATATTATACTGTATAATGTTCAATAATGTCATACCAAATGAATTCAATGAACTGCCACCTGTTTCGTATAATATGATAAATAGAGGCAAAATTTGTGCCTTGGTTGTGATATGTGTAGGTTTGATATATCATACAGTACGATAGTGGACCATACAATATGATAAGGAAAATATAAATTGTTGAATTTTGTGTGGTGAGTGTGTGATGATTAGGAACATCCTTAAATTTTTTTTTAATATTTATTTTGTTATATTTATTATTAATATTATTTTTATTTTTTTAATTATGTATTAATGTCTATGACACCTAGTCTCATCCACAAAGTGCTAAAGGTGTTGTAGGCTAGTGGTTTCTTTAAGATTTCTGCCAATTGATCTCCTGTAGCTATGTGATGTAATTCTTTATCTCCCTTAGCAAAATAATCTCTTATGAAATGGTGTCTAATTTCTATATGTTTTGTTTGAGAGTGTTGACTTAGATTTTAGAAATGCAAATTGCACTTGTATTGTCGCACATGATTGAGATGGTTCATACAGGTAATCCAAGATCAAGAATTTTTTTCTTTAACTATAGTACTTGTGCAACACAGTTTTCTACTATAATATATTCTGCCTTGACAATGTAGAGGGCTACTGAATCTTTCTTTCTACTGTACCAAGAAACAAATGATTGTCCTATGAATTGGCAGGTAACAGAGGTGCCTTTTCTATCTACCCTATATCCTGCAAAATCTAAATCTGAGTAGCCCAAGATTTCAAAGGAAGTGATGTGCCTAGGATACCAAATTCCTATGTTCGGGGTGCCTAGTAGATATCTAAGAATTCTCTTGACTGTAGTTAAGTCAGAATCTTTAGGATCAACTTGAAAATAGGCACAAAGGCATACACTAAACATTATGTTCGGTCTACTAGAAGTCAGGAAGAGAAGATGTCAGATCATTCCTATATATATTGTTTTGGCTTACTGACTTTCCATTTGGATCTTCATCCAGTTGAATCGTGGAGCTCATTGGAGTGTTCATGGGCTTAGCACTATCCATTTCATATTTTTTCAGATTATCCTTAATGTATTTCATTTGGCTAAGAAATATTCCATTATCTATTTATTCCACACTAAAGCCAAGAAAATAATTAAGCTCTCCCATCATGCTCAATTTAAACTCATTACTCATTATTTTTGAAAATTCATCACATAAAATTTTATCTGAAGATTCAAATAGAATGTCATCCACATAAATATGTACAATGAGAATTTCATCTTTAACCTTTTGAAAAAAGAGTGTAGTCTCCACACTACCCTTTATAAATCCTATATCCAGTAAGAATTAGCTAAGTCTTTAATACCAGGCTCTAGGTGCTTGCTTTAACACATAAGTTGTTTTTTTTTTTAATTTGAATACATGGTTTGGAAATTGTGAACTTTCAAATCCAGGGGGTTGCTCAACATAGACGTCCTCCTTGATTACCCCATTTAGAAAAGCACTCTTTATGTCCATTTGATATAGTTTAAAACTTTTGAAGCAAGCAAAAGCTAAGTGCACTCTTATAGCTTCTTGTTTAGCTAACAGGGCTAAAGGTTTCTTCAAAGTCTATTCCCTTAATTTAGTTGTACCCTTTGGCTACTAGTCTTGCTTTATTTCTAATTATGGTTCCTAAGTAATTCATCTTATTTTTAAAGACCCATTTTGTTCCAACTACACTCTATTCTTTAGGTCTCTTGACTAACTCCCAAATATCATTCTTGGTGAATTGGTTCTGTTCTTCTTGCATTGCTAGGATCCATAATTCATCTCCTAAAGCTTGATCTATACTCGTGGGTTATATCATAGAGGTGAATGTTGAATGACTAACCTCCTTCCTAAGTCCATGCGTAGTTCTTACACCTTCTAAAAGGTCTCCTAAAATTAACTCTTTAGGATAACTAGAAGAATATCTCCATTCTCTATGCATCTTCTTGAGGTTCTACCCTTTCTCCTATGGTTATAGTTTTTACTCTTTGAATTGCCTCTATTTCATCTTCTTAAATTTTAGATTTAGAGGGCTTATCTGATTCATCAAATAATACATGGGTGGACTCTTCTACTACTAGGGTTCTCTTATTAAAGATTCTATAGGCCTTACAGATGAATAACCTAAGAAGACACCCTCATCAGACTTGGGATAAAATTTTCCTAAGGGAAGTTTGCCATTAATCAAGTTGAAGCACTTGCAACTAAAGATATATAAGTGTGAAAGATTCGGTGTCCAACCCTTAAAGAGTTCATGAGGAGTTTATTGAACTTCGATCTAATGTTTACCCTATTTAAGATATAACATGTCGTGTTTACTGCTTCTGCCCAAAAATATCTAGGAATGGTGTACTCAGCTAATATTTCCGTAGTAGCTTCTACCAAGGTTCCATTCTATCTTTCAGTTATTCTATTTTGCTGAGGTGTTCTAGGGGTTGAGAATTATGCTCTATTCCTGTCTCTTGATAAAATGATCCAAATTATTTATTTTGAAACTCTGCATCATAAACACTATGGATTGTTAAGATTTCACATACTAATTTTTATTTAATCCAAGTGGAGAATACCACAAATTCCTCAAACGACTCATTCTTGTGTGCTAGGAATCTTACCCAAAAGAATCTAATGAAGTCATCTACAATCACAAATCCATAATTTTTCTCACCTAGGCTACCTGTGTTAACGAGTCTAAATAAGTCCATATGAAGGATTTCTAATGGCCTGGAGGTGATCACATCTTTGATTGAATGAAAGGATGATTTGATTTATTTTCCTAGTTGGCAGGCATCGCATAGATGGTCCTTAGTGAAGTCTAACTTAGGTACGCCTCTAACTAGGTTTTTCTGAGTGATGTTTCTAAGTGTTTTCATATTAGCATGACATAGTCTCCTATACCATAGCCACGAGTCATCTACTATTCTTTTTAAGTAAAAAGAATTTGAATTATCAATGGAATCAAGATCTAACATGTAAACATTGTTCATTCATTTTTCTTCTAAAACAAGTTTGTTATTTAAGCTAATCAGGCATTTATTAGAAAGAAATTTTATGTCAAAACTTTATCACATAACTGACTAATGTTGAGTAAGTTATGTTTCAAACCATCAACTAATAAAATATTTTCAATTAAAAAATTCTTAGCATTTCCAATAATACCTAAGCCTACCACTTTCTTGGAAGTGTTTCCTCCCAATGTTACTTTGCCTCCGGTCCGGGTCACCAGTAAAATGAACTTCTTCATATCTCCAATCATATATCGTAAGCAGCTACTATCCAGTTACTACATGCTCTCAGTAGGTCTTTTGTAAGAGTACCCCTATAATTTCATTCAAGGGATAGATTTAGGAACCCAAGTGACTTTGGGTTCCTCCTTATGCTTGCATGAATGTGATATATGCATATTATGCTATGATGGATGCAATTTAGGTCTCCATACTAGGTGTGTCCGATTGTGAATTGTGCATGTGTGGGCTATGTGACCTAGTATGCCATAAGTTAAGCACCTAACACCAGGAAATGGGTTCACTAACTTATATGGGTGGTGATACCTCTTCCAAAAGTTGCGTGATGCATGTAGTGGTGGGGGTTTATTAGATTGGTCAAATGTGGGTGATGACATCTCTTTTTCTAGTTCTTTGATTTTCTCATTAAATGTGTTATTTTGATATTTCAATCTGTTAACTTCCCATTTCAACAGATGTTTATTGTGATCTAACTCCAAAGCAAGTTTGTCTAGTCTATCAAAAGCCTCTTTTAGTTCAATATGTATTATTTCCAAGGATTCATGTACTTCTGTGAATTCAATATGCTTCTTATTTAATGCAACATACTCATCAAGCAGGGACATGTGATCTCTATCTAAATCAAAATTTTTTTTAACTAAGTTAGCTTGCTAAGTTTGTAAAGTACTAAAATTAATATTTAGACTAGCATGCATCTTTTTCAATTCCCTATACAAGTCATGGATTTTCTCAGAAATAATTAGCAAATCTTCATATGAAAGTTGATATACCTCATATTGATCTGATTGATCAATATTATCATTATCCACACAAATTTGTTACCTCATCCTCTGCTTCTTCTTCTAATAATTCTGAGGTAGAGTCGTCCTAAAATGCCTTTTGTGTATTCATCTTTCCTTTATGGTACTTAGCTTTATCCTTTCCTTTTTCCTTAGTTAGTTGAATCTTTACGTTGGGGCAATCAGCTCGGAGGTGACGTAGTTTCCTGCACTCAAAGAAAATCATGTTAGTTGAAACTTTAGTAGTTCACGAGCTTTTACGTTTATTCTAGTTATTCTGATGATGCCTTTATTTTCTTTTCAAAAAATTCTTGAACTTTCTAGTCATTAAGGCTATGTCATCTTCTTCCTCCCCTATAAAACTTTCACTTTCTAAATTATTTAATTTTAATGGCACCGTCTGCTCCTTTTTCTTTTCACTTGCATCACTTTGCCTTTGACTCACTCCTTGCTCGTATGTAATGTGTGACCAAGCAAATTGTCAATAGAATAAATGTTTAGATCTTTAGATTCAGTGATGGAAATAAATTTAGCATCATAGGATCTAGGTAAGCATTTAAGAATATTGTTAACTTTTTTAGAATTTGAAATTTGTATACCTAATACATGCAAGGATGTCACGATTTGGGTGAACCTAGTGTACATGTCAGATATTGTTTATCTAGATATCATACAGAAGAGTTCGTAATAATGAAATAAAATGTTAAGACTAGACTACTTAAATTCACTAGTTCCTTCATACGTGATGCATAGGTAGATACTCTTATGTAGTCTTCAGATTTTAAATCATAAAAGAAACATTTTAAGAACTTCGCATTAAATTGAGCCAAATCCCTATCCTTATTGCTCCATCCATTAAAAGGTACTTGAGTTTTTACACCATTCATAAGTTTAAATGGTGCATTGTAACCATCATTAACCAACATCCACATACGCTAGTAAATAGACTATAAAAAAGTAGACAATCTAATTTTTCAAAAATCAAATATGATATTATCAAAAAGAGGTGGACGAGTTATTGAATAACCCTCCAATATTACAATAACCAAAATGAGACATGATCGATTTTCAAGGTTTTCTAAAATGCTATTTTTGAAACCTTGCTTTGATACCAATTGAAATTACGAGATGCACCAAGAGGGGCGGGGGGGGGGGGGGGGGGGAGTTGGAAAATGGGGGGGGGGTGAATTGCGAAAAATTATTGCAATAAAAAATCCTAAATAGAAATTCTAATATTTTTGTGTTTTTAAATTTTAAACAAAAAAAATTAACTATAAGAAAGTGAGTACTTGAACACAATTTGTAACAATAAATTTCACAACAATTTTCACCAAGTAATTATAATGAAAATAAGATGCAAGCGAAAATAAAAGAGGTAAGGGAAAAATCACACTAGATATTTTATAGTGGTTTGGTCACTTGATAGAAGTCCTCCATTTTGGGAATTTTACTACTAAACAATAGTTCTCCTTTTTCCCCTTCAGCAAGGCGGAGAAGACCTTGCAAACCTCACTTTCACCAACCCAGCTTGGTGGAGTGTCAAGCACTTCGTCACCCACCTGATGATGACAGCGTACCTTCTCATTTTTCTTTCTCCTAGAGAAGACAGATTACCTTAGAGGACACATAGAAGAGTCACCCACTCCGAGAGCCTCCCACAAGATCTTCTCGGGCCAAAGGAGGAGTAAAGTGTAGCAAGCTCGGAGCAACCGTGTGATCTCCCTCACACTCTTTCTCCCTCACCATACCCACCTTCTCTTTTCTCTCACAAACCCCAAAATCTTCTCAAGAGCTCTCTCCTAAGGAATCCCTCTCTAACAACATTCCACTCTCTCAGTCACACATTAAAAAACATAAGTTTTGATACTTAAAACGGGCTAAAAAAAACATTAAAATTTCAAATTATCTGTTACTATCATACAGCATGATCCAACATCATATAGTACGACTAGTACAAAATGGGCTTCATCCTGGTACAAATGTTTACAAACAGGACAAAAATTTTGAATACAATTGTACAGTGCGATATAAACTCGCATTATACAATCTAAAAGATTCTTCTATTCGTATAGGACGATTGACGGGATAATCTCCTTTATAATTGAGCAACAAAAATTATCCTCCTTAATCAGCCTTTTCTACCATGAATGGACCATCCCAAGTTTGTTGGAATTTTTGCCTATCTTTTGATGTGCCAAAATGGGTCTTCATAGAACAAAAACCAAGTCTTCCAATTTCAAGTTTCTTGGATGAACCAACTTATCATATGTTTGAATTATCATGACTTTATATAACATTAGGTTTTATTAAGCCTACAAACACTTCTCTTATACACCATCGAGCTCCTCTAATTAGAGTGTTGCAAACCTCGAACAAAGTCATGTGTTTTTTTCATGATAATAAACATTATTGGAATTCTAGTTATGCTTTCTATTGATAATTAAGTTTGTTATATATCTATTTTACACTAATCACTAACTTTTCAGGTTCATTGTTCAATTATAAATTTGATCAGTTCAAGATTCAGTAGTTTAGGATTAAAGTTTATATTTTATATCTTTATATAATTTTTATCTTTCTTGAGTAAATTATGTATTTTGGTGAATCCTAAAGCTGAGTAATCATGCACACACATGCTCAAGGGGGTGAGTTACTGAGTTAGTAAGAAGATGAGCTTTCTGAACTAATCATACTATACAATGTATATCGAACTGGATGATCAATTACCTAAAAAATTCATTAGTTAGGAAACTTCTATTAATTATTATTTATTAAACTATTCATACTAGACAATCCTTATTGTACAAGATGATCAATTATAATCATAAAAATATCCACCAATAATAATTTAGGACAAAAATTTTTTTTTTTTGTTAAGTATGATACTCATTGCACTATGTGATATATGATAATCATGCCTAAATAGATCTTATGATTAGGGAAATAATTATGGTTAATTTTTTTGATAAAATCATACATGTAGATTTGTGATCATCGAACTGTATAACTTGTCTGGGCATGAGGCACTAATTTATCTTCTAGCAGCATACAAAAAGAATTTCCATAGTTTTTTAACCAAGCATACAAGATGATCCACCAATTTTTTCCTCTATCAACTGAGTGATGCATGGAGTGATAATCTAGTATTGCTGTCGTACATGACAATCAACACAAACTTTTAAACTAATTTTGTAGGATAATGAAGTTCATACTATCTAAAATGGTTAGTTTTGTATAAATCATGCAGCACGATCGTATTGGATGATCTTAAATGCAAGAATTGAAATTAGGGCTTCTTGAGAGGCTTTCTATTTAAACTCTTACATGGTCTTATTTGAAGAAGGATTTTTGGATGCTTAGTGTTATGAGAGGGAGCATAGAGGAGTTTAGGAGTGTTTTGGGAGAGAAAATAGGGAGAGCTTTTGTGGGGGAGTGTTTTAAGGGATTCACAAGGTTACTCCAAGAAAGGTTCTTACATGTCTTCTTTAAGCTACTACCTTGATTCTTTGGTGGCTTTGGGGAGAAATTCTATAGCAATAGGCCATGGTTCTCGGCCATATCATGGAGGGAGAAGAAATTTAAGGAACTCTATCTTCTCCTAGAAGGAGAAAAAGCTTTGAGGTACACTTCCCTGTCCTGGAGGGTGTGAAAAGCATATGGTTCTCCTCTGAATCGAGTTGGTGAAAGTGATTTAGTAAGAGCTTCTCTTCATCAAGTGATAAAAAATAATTTCTTTTCACTTATTGAAATTTTTATAAAAATATTTCCCTTTTGTTAAAGAAAATTTTAAATTGCCAACATCCCCCTCCCCTCTTGTATAGCCTCGGGCTAGTTCTTTGAGGTTTAACAATCTTCACAAACTTTCAAGTGGTATTAGAGAGGGATTCAAATACTATGTTTTAGAACACTTTTACAAAATGATTAATTGTTAACTTTGGAAATTATAATACTGCGGAAGGATATTTAGTTACATGAATATTGTTATTTAATAACAATCCTTCTAAATTTAAAAAAATTCACATGTCTACTTTCTTGTAATTAATAGAATATCGCATGTGGATGTTAGTTTTGGATGTATATTCTTCACCTTTTTCTGAATCGTTAGCTTTATAAAGGGCGTTATAACTAATATAAACGATCAATGGTTAGCATTATAAATGTCATTAAAACAAAACTGTCATTATTTTAATAGAGTATTGATTTTAAAGATTTTTCCCAATTAAATGCTAAATATTTAATTGCTATTTCTATTCATTAAAATTTGAAGATTATATGTGTGCATCTGTCTGCCCTACTAGTACAGAAATTTTGGATAAACTCTGTATAGCCTACAGAGGAACTAATGAACTGAAATAATATAGGTTAATCATTATGCTCCATGATTTTAAATTAATTTGTATAAAACCTAGTAACTATATTTTTGAAAAGTATACTAGGCTCACTCAGTTTGTGACAACTCTACATGCTTTATGTAGAGAACTTTTAAATTCTGAAAAAGTTAACAAAATTTTGCATTGTCTACCTAGTTCCCATGATGCTAAAATAACTAGTATTATTGATTCTAAGGACCATAATATTTATTCAATTCATAACTTTTGGATCACATATTACCTATGAGCATGGAGTGAGTTAAAGACAAATTTATGCAGGTGGGAAAAGAAAGGAGAAAACTGTAGCCTTAAAAAATAATGATTCTTGTAGTGACAGTTCAATACCAGAAGATGATGATGACAAAGTACTGAAGATAAGGAAATTTAAAAGTTTTATAAATAAAAAGAAAAAGCATCATCAGCAATGGAACAAAAGATAAGTCTACTAAAAATTCTAAGATTTCTTCTGGTGACAAATATTTCAATTGTAGGAAGCTAGGGCATATGAGGATTGATTTTCCAAATCTTGAAGCTCACCGACACAAGGAGAAGGGTGAATAAAAAGATAAATTCAAAATGAGAAAGAAATGAACTCAGAAGGCTTTTTAGGTAGACTCTACTTCATATTCATCTAAGACAGAAGTAGAAGAGGCGGAAACAAACTTGTGCTTAGTGACATATAACCATCTTCATCATTCTGATTAAGAGGAGGTATATGAGCTTTCTTACAAAAAATTATTTGATGTTTCTAAAAAAATTCATAACATAAATAGAAAGCCAAATAAAATATATGATAATCTTAATTATTATATTTTCAAATTTTAAAAATAGCATGAAATCCTTAGAAAATATTATTGTACTTTGGATAACAATCATATGATCTTACTTTATGAATTTGATGCATTTAACAAGAAGCATCTTGATTTAACCATTGAACAAGATTCCTTAAAAGCCTCTCATGCAAATTTAGAAAATTTATTTAAATAATTAAAGGCATATTTAGATAAAAGCTAATAATAGGGAACATATATTAAACATTGGCAATTCAATTCTTGAAAGTGCAAACATTTTTTTGCAAGTGGAATTAACTACTTTTAAAGAAAATAAAAAATCACCTACACATGCAGAATTTTATGACTTATCCCAACATTATTCATGATTTGATCATAGGAAGAGGCACCATAACCCAAATACATTAGTGAGAATCAATTCTGAGGAGTTAGGAGTTTTTCTTGTGGCACACTAGGATATATAAACAACACTTGCTATTTCCACCAATAAACATTTTTGGTATGAGGCCAAAATTGCATAAATCATAACATAGCATGCAAACTTTTTTGGGTTTCCAAATATAATCCTTATTATAGAATAATGTTTAGAATAATGCTTAAAACAAAAGCAATCTACTACTTCTCTTTAAGAAGAATAAAGTGATGGTGGTCTTTCCGAACAGAGATTGCTTTTGTTGAGATCCAAGGTACATGATCTTAACTCTACTCTAAGATGTCTCTGTACTTGGTGGAAATAACAATCAAAATTGAAATGGTTAAAGGATGGTGACACTAATTCTAAATTCGTTCAAGCATTTGCAATGGCTAGAAGAAATGGTAATTAGATCAATCAAGTGAAAAATAATTGTGGTTTGGTTTTGAAAAAAACATGGAGATATTGAAGAAGTCTTTGTGGATTTTTTTAAAAATAAATGGAGGGAACGGGAATGTATTTTAGAAGGTTGTCCTTCTCCTTCTAAGAAGCTTGATGATGGTGATTTCAGGATTCTTGACAATGAATTCTCTAAGGGAAAGCTAGAGGATGTTATCAAACAACTGGGCTCTAACAAATCTCTAAGTAATGATGGAATCACACACTCCTTTTTTAAAGCTTCTTGGACAATAATTCAAGATGACATGTGGATGGCTACAATTTTTTTTTTCTTTAACTCTAGTTCTTTGTGCGCTGATTGGAAAGAGATAAATGTGGTGTTGATTCCAAAGATAAAAAATCCATTATTACCTTCCAATTACCAGCCCATTAGTCCTTGCAATTTAATTTATAAAATTGGGAAAGTACGTTATTAAATAAAATGAGTTACTTATTTCCAAGGATTATTTTGGAGGTTCAATATGCCTTTGAAAAAGGATGTCTTATGTCTGATCAAATACTTCTTGCTCTAGAGTTATTTCATAAATTTAGATTTTTTAAATCTAAAAATGGATTGGTAGCTATCAAAATTTATATGGAGCAGGCATATGATAGCATGTGTTTTCCCACACTTAATCAAGTCCTTGAATGGCTTGGATTTCCTATAAAATTTTCCAAAGTTATAATGGAATGTGTGAAGGATCCAAAATTTTCCATTTTGTTCAATGGTATCAATTCAAATTTGATTGAGTAAAGATATGGCTTTAGGCAAGGATGTTCATTTTGACCTTACCTTTTTAACATGTGTTCTAAATTACTATCTAAAGAATTTTCTAGAAGAGGTGGTAGGATTGGTATGAAGATATCTCTGAATGCTCCATTGATCTCTCACTTAACGTATGCAGATGACATAACCATTTTTTTTAGGCTAATGGTAAAAGCTTAAAAAAAAATAATGTCCTTTTGAGAAACGACTGTAATAGGATTGGACAAAAGATAAATTTTAGCAAATCATCTATACTGTTTGGAAATTCAGTTAGAAGAAGGACTGTGAGAGCTTTATCTAAGATACTGAGGTTAAAGGTGGTTAATGAGCTAGATTTTTTTGGAACAAAAATTTGTTTGAGAAGGCTTGTAAGTTTATATTTCAATAATCTGATTGTGAAGGCTGCAGGGAGACTAAACAATTGGGGAATAAAATTTATTTCACTTTCTAGAAAGTTAGTTTTTCTTAATGCTTCCTTTCTATCTTTACCTATATTTTTATCTACTCATTCTCAAGTTCCATTGGGAGTTTTGAATGAGTTAGATAAAATGTATCGAAATATTTTATTGAATAAGAAGGATGGAGGTTTTGGAATTCACTATGTTGCTTGGGATATATTGTGTAAACCATAAAAGAAAGGTGGAAGAGGTGTACATTCGGTATTGGGGAGGATAGGACCGTTGAGGGCTAAATTTTCTCTAAATTTCATTACAAATCCCTCACCTCTTCTTAATAGGGCACTGATATCTAAGTATGGATATTATTTATGGAGTGGTGTGTGTAGATGTAATTACTTCTAAACGTGGAAGATTATTGTGAATGGAGCAAAAGTTCTACATCCTATAATGAGATGGAGAATATATAATGGTCAAGAGGTGAATACCACTAATGATAAATGTATTCTAGAGAAAAGTATTGATAGATGGCCAACTTTTATTTTAGTTTTAAATCAAGATTCATCTCGTCTTTTAGCTTTTATTTCAAATGGGGAATGGAATGTGGAAAAGCTAAAGCAATGTTTTAGACTACAGCTAGTGGAATTGATTCTTTTTGTTCCTATTTATTTAGAAGTTGGTAAAGATCAATTGGAAATGATTGTCAAATGCTTAGGGAAATCTGTTGCATCATTACATTTTGAAATTTTTTTTTGAAGATGATATGGAAGATGATTACTGGAGCCGGATAAAAAAATTAAAGTTGAGGCCACTTGTTGAGCTATTTTTGTGGCATTTATACAAAAATGTTATTCCATCTAACTGTTTCCTTCAGCATGGGATAATAATTGAGTATGCAGGCTTCACAAGAAGATGTGAAGGTGTTGAAAATGGTGATCATGTTGCAGTGCATTATGGTATGATTAAAAAGGTCTTGGAAATACTTAGTGCTTGGAATTTCCTACTTCCATCTACTAATATTTTATATGAATGAATGATTTTACTACGTCGTCTTTTGGTATTGAATCCCTTCATCGATAATCTATATTGCTCTTTGGTATTTTATTTAGCAACTTAGATGGCTCTTCGCTCTTTGGTATTTTGTTTAGCAACTTAGATGGCTCTAGCGACCATCTAAGTTGTTGGAGCTATTTTAGCCATCGATAATCTATATTGCCCTTCATCAAGAATCTATATTGCTCTTTGATAATTTCTTGCGGTATATTTTACTATGTCTTCCTGCTTCCATCTAAGTTGCTAGAGCCATATTAGCTAAATATTGACTTCCTAAATATTTCTTGGATTAAGCAATAAATACAGTCTATTTTTTTTTTAAGTTGAAACCCACCAAGGGGCCTATGCATTAATAAAAAAAATTAGTACAAGGTCCTTGAAGGGACCTTAAGCTCACTACTGCTCAAAAGGCTACCAAAAAACAAAAAAAAATTCTACGAGCTAGGGTCCCTACTAGAAAAAAATACAAGGAAACCTATATACATGATACGGTGCACAAGAATGGACACCCAAAAGAGATTAGAGATCCAAAACATAATGACCCGAGCCAGATTCCCTTCCGAGTTGCGATCAATATACTCACCTGTAAAAGAAGGAGACTGCAAAACAAAATATAGCACAAAAGGGATATGGCAAAGATAAAAGCATATAAGGAAAATGCAATAAATATACTTGCAATGAAAAGTCCAAAATTTGAACCAGCTAGGATTCCAAGTTATGCAAGAAACAAACCAGTAACCGCTAACTCTAATCAAACTGCCACAAAAATAAAATCACAAATAAAAATATACCATGCAAACTTGATCACCAAGGAGACAATAAGTAGACAGACAACCTTGCTTAAACCATTGATCAAGCAGACAAAATAAATCCACTAAGTACCCCCAACAGAAATGGTACCCAGGGACAAATACCAACCCCCTAAGAGTATAACAAAAATAATATAAATACAAGAACCATAGACAAAAAAAACTAGAACCAGAGTTGCACCTATCAAAGTAATAAAAATAGAAAACCTCAACAAAAATAGAGTGACCAGCACAGAGAAAAACACCAAGCTAACCATGAAATAAATAGCACCCAAAATGCTACAGCAAATCCCTCCAACAAATCAAAAAACAATAGCAAGAATCAACACCAAATAAACTAAAATCACTAAAAAAAACCCCAGGAAGCCAAGAAAATAAAACCAGAGCAATAACCAAACCTCCACCTCAGAACAACCACAGGCCAAAATTCTAAACTTCGGCCAAGATATTAGAGAACCCAGACACAGAGTGCACCATCAGAAGACCAACAAGGAGAACCATAAACCAAACAAAAAGGCTTAGAACACATTCCACCAAAAGATAACAACCAATCCAAATGGAAAGAGAAAAACCACAACCACCAAGTAATAACCAACAAAAACCAACACCAACCGCTTTAATGAAATACATATGGAAAACTAATCTCATCCAAGTTTAATAGACCTCTAATATGAAGAAGAAGGTTAGGAACAATGAAATCCACCAAGGATTCCAAATCATAATCCCACTTAGCAATACCAAGAGCACAAGCATTCTCATCCAACTAAATAACAGAAAAGGAGCAATTGAGCATACTTAACCACTAATTAATATTCCTTCTCATGTTAAACACAATAGCAGGACAAACATTATCCTTTCTTAAAGAAGAAATCTGATAGCAATGTTCAGAGCTAAACTCAAGCATACTATTTTTGAAATTGAGAGAAAAATTGAGCATTAACCCATACAAGATCATATAGATAATAGTTTCATTTACATCAAAGGTGTAAAAAGGACCTGCAAAACTCACAATGTCTTTATCATAAGCATCTCTGATGATACCACCACAACCCACCCTAGTATTAACTCTAACAGCTTCCACATTGAGCTTAAAGAAATTAACCAGAGGTTTCATCCAAGAGGTACACTTAGGGGCATGAATGGATAATAAATATAGTTTATTATGTTATAACCAAGCTAAATAGGATACCTTGTGAAATCCTTAAGGGTAGGACACTAAACCTCATTGACCTTCATATCTTTTGATGTAAAGTGTTTATTCTAAATAATGGGAAATCACTATTAGAAAATTTTGACCCCAAATATGATGAAGGAATTTTCCTAAAATACTCAATTGTTGGAAAATCCAATAGTTTTCAATAAAAATACATTAGTGGTAGATGAGACCACTCATGTGGTATTTGATGATCTGATAATTTTGGAGGATCTAGGGTAGAAGAAGATGAAGTCATTGAAGTGACCCAAGAAGTAGAATCTATAAATCTGAAAGAAAGGGTAGAGAACCTAAAAATTCATTGCCTAGGGAATGAAGATATTCTTCAAGCCATACTAAATAATTGATCATAGGAGACAAACCTAAATGTGTTAGAAAAAGGCATGGACTTAAAAAAGAAGTTAATCACTCTACCTTTATCTCAATGATTGAACCCATAAACATAAATCAAGCATTATCTGATAAATTTTGGATCCTATCATTGCATGTGTTATAGATTCAGGTCTATGAACTATGTTTTGATGATTGGAAAACACTATTACTTGTCTTGGACTATCTTTTACTACTGACGTTTCAGAAATCAAAGATCGGACGGAAAAAATGGAGCCAGCTCAAGAATGGGTAGATTAGGGTTGAGTCAGTCTGTAATTTTATTTTTTTCTCTTCTTGAGTCAATTGTAATCTTTGGTGTGACTAATGCAAAGTAACCCTACACACACACACACACTTGAGAGACTTAGAATTTTTGTTTTTGGTCAAATCGATCAGGACGATATTTACATCATCCTGGACGATCGGGCTTAAAATAGAAAATCTAATCAGGGGTTCTTAATTAAGGAAGCCGTCATTAGCCAATCGGCCTGGACGATAGGCTCAAAACAGAAAGAATTTGCCGCCATTAACAATTAAGGTATTCTGTACTTATGGTAATCGGCCAGGACGATCTCTGATCGGCCTGGACGATATTTACAATTATGCCTTAATTGATCAGATAATCAAGGAGGTGATTAAGGATGATTGATACGATCATATCATCCTGGAAAAGCACAAGATCGTCCGGGATGGTTGTGAGATCATCCTGGATGATCAATCCAATTTTCAATCGTCCAGTTTGTATTCAGGGCGATGCTCTGGCTGATCTCATTGGATTTGTACTGATTGGCCAGGATGATTTTCATATCGTCCTTGACGATATAATCGGCAACTTGCAATTAATGAGCTCCTTTGAAGATCTTCTATTTAAGAGCTCTTGTTCAACATTTTTGAACATCCTTGGCTGCTGTCTTGACCTGAGAAAACCTAAAGGAGAGAGAGAGAGAGAGAAAGGGAGAGAGAGAGAGAGAGAGGATCTTATGAGGGGTAGCTTGTGAGGGGATTCACAAGGGTTGCTCCAGGCATTGTTCCACTTATTCTTCCCTAGAGTCTCATGTCCTTGGATGGGTTGGGAGAGGTAAGTTCCAGCAAGCGTTCGAGGTTCTCTGCCTGCTTCAGGTGGAAGCAAATGGAGGAAGGTTCTCTGCCTTGCCGGGTGTGGAAAAAAGAGGTGTTTGTAAAGGCTTCTCCGCCTAGATGTGGGGGCTAAAGGAGAGTCACGATTGGATTGCAACACTCGAAGGATGCCTCCGGAGAGTGGACGTAGGTCGAGTTGACCGAATCACTATCAACCCTTGTGTTCTTGTTTTTTACTGCTTCCGCATTTATTATCTTCCGCATTTATTTTTTTGTGGTGATTTGGTTTGTATTCGTGCTTTTCTTAGAGAAAATTTTTAAATACCAATTCACCCCCCCTCTTGGTTAGCTTTGGGCCAGTTTTATAGGGCTTAACATCCCTAATGAACTTTCAAGTGGTATCAGAGCGAGATTCATAAAAACTAAGTTTGAAAACTTTTTGAATTTTTATGCTTGGCTAACTTTGGGAATCGTAATACACCAGAAGGGTACTCTATTACCCGACCACCTCTGTTTGATAATATCGAATTTGATTTTTGGAAAACTCGCTTGTCTACATTTTTATAATCTACTGATTATCGCTTGTGGATGCTTGTTACATATGGTTACACACCTCCAACTGGTAAACTTAACGGCATTACTGTTCCACTTCCTTTTACTGAATGGACTTTAGATGATATGGATTTGGCTCAATTAAATGCAAAATATCTTAATTGTTTTTTCTGTGCTTTAAAATCAGAAGACTACATGCGTGTTTCCACTTGTAAAATTGGAAAAGAAATTTGGGATAAATTGTGCATCACTTATGAAGGCACTAACGAAGTTTTTTTTTTTTAACAATGCAAAAGCAATTACTTAATGGAAAAAAAAAAACAAGATACAAGCTAGAGAAAATGCTCACATTCCTTCTTCAATAAAGAACAAAGAGAAGGAGGAATGTTAGCAAAAGAACAACTATCAAACAAAAAATTGTTATCAAAAGCCAATGCAGCACACATATCGGCTACCTTATTACAACCTCTTTCTATATGGTGAAGAATTACCTTATTGAAATCGGCAAAGAAGAGAAAATCATCCTCCATCCGATTATAGTATTGCCAATTCTTATTCAAAGAATTATGAATGAATTTGATAACATTGATGTTATCCCCTTCAATTATGATTCCTTTACACTCAAGCATCCACGGTTGAAGAATTTTTCTAATGGTCATCACAGCTTCCAACTCAAGGCGAGCAATATCCCAATGCGTTTTCTTTTCTCCAAAAGCAATCAACAATCTTTCATTATGATCCCGGAAACAACCACCAATTCCAGCATTATAAGAAGCTAGAAGAGCTGCATAAACATTGATTTTAATCCAATCAAGAGGTGGAGGGTACCAAAAATTTTGAGACTCCTTAAGGAGGTTAGCACCCCAGCTATCTATGATTGGATTGGCAGATTTGAATGAAGAAGACAACACATTGGCCGCTGTAATTGCTATAGATTTTATAGATTTCCCTTGATTTTCCTCATTTCTATTCTTCCAGTTAAAGTAAACCGAAGTACAATATAATTTTTCCATATTAGGAGCCATACTTACAAGTTTCTTCATCTCACAAATACCTTCTTGCAGAGAGTTGAAAATAGGTATATTAAATCCTCATTGTTGGATCATTCAAATTATCTCATATAGATGAATACATCGGACAGCAATATGCACCAGATTTTCAGTTTCCAGACAGCCTCTTGCACAACGGTCCACATCTTTAAGCTTTCTAAATTTTAGGAATTCTTTTGTTGGAATAGCTTATTACTCAATCTCCAACAAAACAAATCAATCCTAGCTGGAAGATTCAACTTTTTTAACCAGGTATAGAAGCTCTTGTCATCAACATAACTGTTAAAATTTATGGTAGCCTCCATAGCTCTTGTAGTAATAGATCTTCCGGATAAGCAGCATATTTCTTCTAGATAGTCTTCATTCACACTTCTATCAACATGAATCTGAAGGATGGTATTGATAGTTTCATTCTAGAAATGATCATTCAATCTTTGCTGATTCCATCCTCCATTCTCATCAAAGAAGTGATTTAATTTTAAACCATCAAGCTCCATACAGTTAGCAGTGATAGGCCAATCATTCAAGCATTTATCAAGAAGCCAAGTGTCATTAAGAATATCTATCTTCTTACCATTGACAATCTTCCACCTTAATAAAGGTTTTAACTATTGAGCACCTTCAAGCAAAATCTTCGAAACAATAGAGCTTCCTCTCCTGTTTGTGGCATCCCACAAGTTGTTTCCATATTTGGCAGAAATAACTTGGTAAAGTAAAGAATCTTTGTTTTGAAGGAATCTCCATGATAGTCGAGCTTTAAGAGGTCCTGATCTACTGACCGCCGAATGAAAGTTTAAACCTCCACTCGCCTTAGTTTTGCATAAAGTTTTCCAACCAACATAATGCATACCCCTCTTACCATTCATTTTATGCCAAATAAAATTTCTACAGCATTTATCAACCTCTTGTAAAATCTTCTTTAGTACCAAAGTATGAGTAGAAACAAATTAGGAAGAGTTAATAGAGATGACTTAGCAAGAGTAATTTTACCTGCTAAGGAAAGATTTTTACTTCCCCAAGAGTTCAGATTTTGCATCACCTTATCAATTAGAAACTGAAAATTAGATTTTAGAGGTCTCGTTAGCATCATATTAATGCCTAAATACTGCTTTTCTCTCACAGTTTTAAATTCCAAAACCTTTTGTATTCAAGAAACAGCAGATCTGCAAATACCATTACTAAACAGGATTTGTGATTTAGAGTTATTAACTCTTAAACCTATCCAAGAATAGAAATCTCTCACAATACTTTTCATATTAATAGCCAACTGATAGTAGCTTGTGAAAAAATTAGGACATCATCAGCAAACAGTAAATGGTTCACCTTGGGAGCTCTCCGTGAGACTTGGATTCCCAGTTTTTATCCACTTTGAGACATGGCTAATGAGAAAAGTTGAGAGCAAAAAATATAAAGATAAGGTGAGAGCGATCAGCCTTGCCGAAACCCATTTTCAGCTATAATCCATTTGGAAGATCTACCATTAATGATAAACAAAAATCTAGCATTCCTTACACATTCCAGAATAAGTCTAGAGATATTCTTTGGAAAGCCAAATATATCCAAGACTTTGGTAAGAGATTCCCAGCTCATATTATCATATGCTTGCTCCATATCAAGCTTAACCACCATCAACCCTTTTTTGCTTTTTGAGACTCTAAGTTTCTGGAAAATCTCATGAGCAAGAAGACAGTGGTAAGACATAGACCGCCCATTGATAACAATCATTTGTTCATTAGTTATACACTTGGAAATATAACTTTTTATTATATTGAGAATCATAGTTGCCACTATCTTATAAGTTAATTGACACAAACTTATAGGTCTAAAGTTAGACGGAACAATAGGGTTATTAATCTTTGGGATTAACACAATAAGTGTATCCTTCCATTCCTTATACATGCAACCTGTCTTGAAAAATTTATCAATAGCTTTCCAAGTGTCTTCTTCAATAATCTTCCAATAGAATTTGAAAAAGGAAGTTATAACACCATCAATACCAGTAGATTTGCTATTACCTTGACTAAAAATAGCTTTTACCATGTCTTCTTTAGTAAAATCAGCATCCACGAATTTAGCATCTTCAAAGTAAATTCTCATATTTTCTGGAACTGAGGGCCAATCCGAGGCTTGCACTCCCTAGCTGTCCATTTTCTCTTAAAAAAATTGTAGAACACATCTTCAATTTGATCAAAGCCTTCTACTAAATCATTCTTGTCATTTTTAATTTGCCAAATCAAGTTACCATTTCTTTTAGCCGAGGCATATTAATGAAAAACCTTGAATTTGTATCGCCGACTTGCTGCCATCTACTTTTATCTCTTTGATTCCACCAAGTAGATAATCTGCCCAAAGTCACTTTTAATTCATGAACTTTGCTTCTTAACAGCTCAAGTTTCTCTACCGTAAGACCATTACTAGCTTCTTCCATCTGTAGTGTAAGTATTTCCCTTTTCAGTTCAGCTTTTAGAGAGTTCAATTCTATGCATTTATTCTTGTTCCAGAAATAAAGTAATTTCTAGGTTCTCCTCAATTTCCTTTGCAGAATTTCAGCATCTGAGCAAAAATTTGTCTTTTTCCATGCCTTTAAAACAATATTCCATGTAGCCGGATAGGATTTCCAAGTATCTTCAAATCTAAGAAACTTAGATTTCAGATTCTGAGGCTCAACCATATTGAGAGAAATGGGAGCATGATCTGAAGAAACTCTAGGTTAATGACGAACCTTAGCCATTGGTATTTTTTGAAGAGCTGAAGAGTTTAAAAAACATCTATCAAATCTCTCCCAAATTCTCGAATTGCCTTTCTTGTTATTATGCCAAGTATAATTAGGTTCCACAAACCCAATATCATGGAAGTCAATGTTAGTTAAGAACATTTTCATGTCTTTAGGCCCTTTAGAGAAATGAAATCTCTTACCACCTTTCCTATCCTCCTTAGAGGGGATACAACTTAAATCTCCTCCGATAATCGCTGGATTATCATCAACTAGGTAACCTTCAAGATCCTGCTAAAGCTTCCTGCGGGATTGAACATCCCTTCCCCCATAAACTGCAACAATATTCCAGCTTCCTAAACTATTACTGTCAAGCTTTCCCATAATAAATTGAGAAGAATGTTCAATGACTTCAAAGGATACCAAAGCTCTTTTCCACATCACCAATATACAACCCGAAGTACCATTAGCAAGATGATGGAAATAATCCCATTCACTACCAATAATCATATTGATATCACATCTATCCAGAGAAGATAATTTCGTTTTAGTAAGACTGACAAAAAACCCTTCATAGTCTTTCACTAACTCCCTAAGATATAAGGAGGCTTCTCTCTTTCTAGCCCCCCTACAATTCCAAAAGATAAGGGACACCATTAAGAAATAATAGGGGAATTAACCCCTATCATTTTACTGGATTTTTTTTCACCTCTCCATTTCCTTTGGTCTGCTTCCATAGGTCCCAAAGACCTCAATTCCTTAGATAATTTGACTTTTCTTGAATTTATTAATTGTATTCCTAGATCACCACTCTCCTTCACAGTTTTAGTATCAACCACCTCAGGAACAACAGCAGCAACTTTCTCTGTATTGATTTCATCATTCATTCTGGAGATTATCTTTTCAATAATCTCTCCCTCCTCCAAATCATTATTCAAGATTTGGAATATGTTCAACCCCAAAGGTGATTCCTGAGTCTTCTTCCCTTCAGTAACCTTGTAAGCTTCCATATTTTCAAGGATGTCTTGTAATTTTTTGGAATTCACTGTCTCACTGCTTTGCATACCGTCTCTGTTATTTATCACTTTCTCAACAGGTCTATACAGTTGTTTAACAGGTGCAACTGATCCATATTTTTTATTTGTGTATTTGAAATTTCTTTTTTTGAAGTTCACATGTATCCAAGGCCCATATTCATCCTTTTCTTGTTGTTGTACTCCTTTTTCCACTGTAGTAGTATTTTGCTTCAAACCTTCATTGGCTTCAACTGTTTTTTGTTCCACAATCTGTTATGAAAACTTTCCAGAGCAAATATCTTTACTGTGACCAACCCTTCCACAGTGGTAGCAAAGAGAAGTTAACTTCTCATACTCCACTCTTTGGAAGGTTCTTCCATGAATACCTTTAATCCACACTCCCTTGGGAATTTTCTTTTCCAAATCTATACGCACACAGCATCTAGCGTATTCCCTTTTCCAAATCTATACGCACACATCATCTATCATATTCCCTTTTCCCCATTTGAAAGAGTTCCCATCAATTAACATCGGAGTTCCAACCATAGAAGCTATCATAACAATATTATCCTCATCCCAACAACTTAATGGTAGACCAAAAAATCAAATCCACACCAGAGATGTGACACCTTTTAAAGATTCTGTGGAAAAAGAGGGAGACCACTTATCCATACCAATGATATGGTAAGACACAAATGAAGTTAAATAATCCTGTTTGAACATTCTCTTGCATGACTACGAACTTTTTCTTATGAAACCTCATGAATCAATTTCTGAAATGTATACGAGATTTACTCAGATTGTTACTTCTTTGCATGCCTTAGGAAGAGAACTTTCAAACTTTGAAAAAGTAAACAAGATTTTATGATGCTTGCCTTCCTCTTTTGATGCTAAAATAACTGTTATAACTGAATCTAAGGATTTGAACGCTTATTCGATTGACAACTTACTTAGCTCACTCATTGCTTATGAGCAAGGGGTGAATCAAAGAAATCTTGATGCATGTGAGAAAAAGAAAGAGAAAATAGTGGCAATAAAGGCACACAAATCTGACTCCGATTCTTCCGGGTCTGAGAGTGATGAAGTTTCCTTCATCTCAAGGCAATTCAGAAACTTTCTAAGGAAGAAGCAAAAGCATCATTGGAGAAAAGGTAAGGATAATAAATATTCTAAAGAATCTTTTGATGTTGTTTGTTATGAATGTAAGAAGCCTGGACATGTGAAAGCCGATTGTCCTACAATTCAAGATCACTCAAGCAAAGGAAAGGGTGAGGAGAAACCCAAAATCAGGAAGGACAAGAAAAGACTCCAAAAGGCATTTTGGGCGGATTCTACATCGGATTCATCGGAGACGGAACCAGAAGATGAGACAACAAAACTATGCTTGATGGCAGATGATCATCTAGATCAAGAAGAGGTATGTGAACTTTTCTACGATCAACTTTTTGAAGTTTCTGAAAAAAATCATGCATCATATAGGAAACTCAAGAAAACACATGCAAGCTTAAAATTAGAATTTTTGGAGTTACAAAAAGAGCATGCAATTATGACTAAAGATCACTCAACAATTGATTCAAATCATATGGCTCTACTAAATGAATTTGATGAGTTAAACAAAAGGCATTGTGAATTAATTGAAGAGTATGAGTCACTAAAAGTCACACACACCTCACTTAAATCTGATTTTAAAAAGTCTAAAGAGATGGAGAAAAATTTGAGGATTGATAATGATGCCCTAAAATTTACTAAATTGAGGATTCAAAATGAATTTGATACATTTAAAAAAACTAGGATGACACCAACACTTGATCAAAAGCCAAAATCTAGGAAGAGGCATTATAACTCAAACCATTTAAGAAATCCTTTTCTTGGTGTTAGATGTTTTTCATGTGACATGCATGGACACATCTCACACACTTGTACTATTCACCATAGTACACATTGGGTGTGGAGACCCAAGGTGCATGATTCACAATATACCACACATGCATTGCATTCTACTTTTCTTAAGAAGGAACCCAAACCTACTTGGGTTCCTAAATCTAACATTTGATAATTTTGTAGGTGGGCTCTCACAAAAGGCCTCTTGAGATTATGTGGTACTTGGATAGCGGTTGCTCTCGACATATGACTGATGATGCCAATCAATTTATTTTGCTGGAGTCCAGGACTGGAGGCAAGGTTACTCTTGGAGACAACACCACCAAGAAGGTGGTAGGCATAGGTATAATTGGTAATTCCAAGAACCTTATGATTGAAAATATTTTGCTTGTAGATGGATTGAAGAACAACCTGCTCAGCATCAGTCAACTCTGTGACAAAGGCTTCATCATGTAATTCTTTGCAAATTCATGCATTGTAAGTTTAAGTAACAATACTATTTTGCAGGGAAAGAGGATCAACAATGTCTACATACTTGATTTAAATAATATTGAATGTGCTGCTTCATTTTGCTTAAAAACAGTGATTGATGATTCATGGTTGTGGCACCAGAGACTATATCATGCAAGTATGAAAACCCTTAGGAAAGTGACCCAAAAAGACCTAGTTAGAGGTGTCCCCAAACTCAAGTTTTCAAAAGACCACCTTTGTGATGCCTGTCAACTAGGAAAGCAAGTTCACTCCACCTTTCACCCCACTAAGGAAATTAGCACCTCTAGACCATTAGAAGTACTGCACATGGATTTGTTTGGACCCATAAGCACTGCCAGCTTGGGAGGGAAAATCTATGGTTTTGTAATTGTTGATGATTACTCAAGCTTCACTTGGACTAGATTTCTTACACATAAAAATGAGTCTTTGAGGAGTTTAAAACATTTTCTACTTTGATTCAAAATAAGCTAGGTTGTGAGATCATGACCATCCATTGTGATCATGGGGGAGAGTTTGAGAATGAAAGATTTGGAGATTTTTATGAGGATAAGGGGATTAGCCACAATTTCTCAGCTCATAGGACCCCTCAGCAGAATGGGGTAGCTTAAAGGAAAAACTGGAGCTTAGTGGAAGCCGCTAGAGCCATGCTTGCTGAGTATTCACTTCCAAAATAATTTTGTGCTGAAGCTGTAAACACAGCTTGTTATTTGTTGAATAGGGTGAATGTTAGAGCCAAACTAGCAAAGACATCCTATGAGATCCTTAAGGGTAGGACACCCAATCTTTTCCACCTTCATGTCTTTGGTTGTAAGGTTTTCATTCACAATAATGGGAAGTCTCACTTGGGAAAATTTGATCCTAAATCTAATGAAGGAGTGTTCTTGGGATATTCTAGTGTTAGGAAGTCTTTTAGGGTGTTTAATAAGAGAACTTTAGTGGTGGAAGTAACTACCCATGTAGTATTTGATGAGTCTGATCCTAAAAAGCATGGAGTTGAGGATGATAATGATATTGGAGAGATTACTAGTGGAGTAGAAAATTTGGAGAAGGAAGTAGGTCACCAAAACATAGAAGGAGTAGGAGATGTCACCCAAGGAGTAGAAAATTTAGATCAGGAGGAAAGGGTTGGACCTTCTCAGACCTTACCTAGAGAATGGAGATACCCTACAAGTCACCCCAAGGATTTGATCTTAGGAGACCCTTCTAATGGAGTTAAGACTTGACATGGACTTAGGAAGGAGGTGAACCAATCTGCCTTTATCTCAATGACTGAACCCACCAATATAAACCAAGCCCTTACTGATGAGTTTTGGATTTTAGCGGTGCAGGAAGAGTTGAACCAAATTGTTTGGAATGAAGTTTGGGAGACATTGAGTTACACCATGTGACAACTGAAAATCAACTGGCTGACATCTTTACTAAACCACTGCCCTTCGACACATTCAGCTCTTTAAGGACCAGATTGGGTATGATTGACGTAACTGCATAAACTTGATCTTTTATTTTCTTTACTTGGTTTTTTTGTTCTTTTTCTTTTAATTGTTTTTCCTTTTTGCTCTTTATTTTCTTTTCTTTTTTGTTTTGTTTTTTTTTGTTTGACTTAGCTTGCTTTCTTGTTGCTTTTCTTAATTTTTTAGCTTTCAAAAATCATCGCTGATATGATATCGTATGCCTTGTCCTTACTTTTGAGAATTTGTAGTCAATGTTTTACATCTCTTAATCTATTAGATGGTAAAAATATTATGTGATTGTGTCTCCTTCTCTAACCTATTTTAGTGGCATAGTTTTCTTTTCTAATCAAAAATCTATTTCAAATTAAAGATTGTGTATGAAATTAAGATATTTTCTAAACTTGCTTAAGTAAATCTATCTTGTATTTATAATGCTTAAAGTTTTTTTGTCACATAAAGATTCCTCGTTACTCTTATCATTGATTATTGATTCTATTTTGTTGATTGTTCTTCTCTATGTTAGAGAGAGAGCTCCTATTCTCTAATATCTAGAAGATATACTCACAACTAAGAAGTCTTTTTTAAGAGATTGAAAAAGAAAATTTAGCTTGCAAAAATAAAAAAAGGCCAATGACGTCAAATTAAAAAGAAGATGTATATACACAAAAGTGTATAAAAAATCAAGATGCTCAAAGAACCAATCAAAGTGACAAGAGGCATAAAATGAGCCTAGTAAAAGGCAAGCTATTCTCTCTTTTCAAAACTTTTAAAACTTAGAAGTTTTCATGTATCAAAGACTTGATTTCGATTGTTTTTGCGATTGTGACAAATTTACCTTGGTTCATTATTCTATAAGATATTTTTTTTCTTAAACCAAGTGATGAATGGATTCTTTTTTTTCATACCCAATTGTTTTTTTGAGTTAGGTCATTAATTTTAAAAGACGATTCTACCCTAAGAGAAAGTCTGAGCTAAGGGTAATCATGATCGAATATTCTACCGTTCTTTGGATTATTGATGTTGTTAACTCATTAACTCACAAGTTTTTAAAATCAATCACATGGAATACTACATCATCTTCATGCCTTGGTAAAAAAAAGGAGGATGTCTTGTGGTTTCCTTTTGTTCTTGATTCCCTCCTTTTTGAGATGTCAAAAGGGGGAGTAGTTTTAGGATGGTTCTTGCACTTTCGATTCCGTGTGTTACACTGCTGTTTTTTAAATATTTATTATAGTTTTTTGCCATCATCAAAAAGTGGGGGATTGTTGCAAATTCAGGTCTATGAACTATGTTTTGATAATTGGCAAACACTCTTACTTGTCTTGGACTATCTTTTACTACTGACATTTCAGGAATCAAAGATCGAACGGAAAAAATGGAGCCAGCTCAAGAATGGGTAGATTAGGGTTGAGTCAGTTTGTAATTTTATTTTTTCTCTTCTTCAGTCAATTCTAATCTTTGGTGTGACTGATGCAAAGTAACCCCACGCACACACACTCGAGAGACTTAAAATTTCTGTTTTTACTCAAATCGGCCAGGATGATATTTACATCGTCTTAGACGATCAGGCTTAAAATAGAAAATCTAATCAGGGGTTCTTAATTAAGGCAGCCGTCATTAGCCAATCGGCCTGGATGATACATGTGTCGGCCAGGACACTAGGCTCAAAATAGAAAGAAATTGCCACCATTAACAATTAAGGTATTCTGTACTTTTGTTTGGTAATCGGCCTGGACGATATTCACAATTATGCCTTAATTGATCAGACAATTAAGGAGGTAATTAAGGATGATTAATACGATCATATCATC
Organism: Dendrobium catenatum; assembly: GCF_001605985.2. NCBI lineage: Eukaryota > Viridiplantae > Streptophyta > Magnoliopsida > Asparagales > Orchidaceae > Dendrobium > Dendrobium catenatum. Next base: position 384,344 of record NW_021320022.1, on the reverse strand, counting down.
TTGTACGATCGTAAGATCATCCGGGATGATCTATTCTAAAATCCTTAGTTGCTCCTGGACGATAAATATCTGCCAGCACAAATTTAGGGCGATGTGCTGGATGATCGGGATCAGACAGCTTGAATTCAAGGCGATGCTCCAGACGATTTTCCTCTGATTTGAACTGATCAGCTGGGGCGATCGTGAGATCGTCCTGGACGGTGAAGCAAATTTTCAATCATCCAATTTGCATTCAGGGCGATGCTCTAGTCGATCTCATTGGATTTGTACTAATCGGCCTGGACGATTTCCATATCGTCCTGGACGATATAATCGGTAACCTACAATTAATAAGCTCCTTTGAAGCTCTTCTATTTAAGAGCTCTTTTTCAATATTTTTGAACATCCTTGGCTGCTATCTTGACCTGAGAAAACCTAAAGGAGAGAGAGAGAGAGAGAGGGAGAGAGAGAGAGAGGATCTTGTGAGGGGGAGCTTGTGAGGGGATTCATAAGGGTTGCTTCAAGCATTGTTTCACTTCTTCTTCCCTAGAGTCTCTTTTCCTTGGAATGGTTGGGAGAGTTAAGTTCCAGCAAGCAATCGAGGTTCTCTGCTTGCTTCAAGAGGAAGCAAAAAGAGGAATGTTCTCTGCCTTGTCAGGTGTGGCAAAAAGAGGTGTTTGTAAAGGCTTCTCCGCCTAGCTGTGGGGGCTAAAGGAGAGTCACGATTGTAGTGCAATACTCGGAGGGCGCCACCGGGGCATGGACGTAGTTCGAGTTGACCGAACCACTATAAACCCTTGTGTTCATGTTTTTTACTGCCTCCGCATTTATTATCTTCCGTGTTTATTTTTTTTTGGTGATTATGTTTGTATTCGTGCTTTGCTTAGAGAAATTTTTTAAATACCAATTCACCCCCCTCTTGGTTAGCCTTGGGCCAGTTCTATTGGGCTTAACATTCGTAATGAACTTTCAGCAAGAAGAATTGAATCAATTTGTTAGAGATGAAGTTTAGGAGCTAGTTAAAAGACCTATGGAGTAGTGTTGTTGCAAAAAAATTGGTTTTCAAAAAATAAATGGTTGAATATTGTGTAGTGGTAAGAAACAAAGGAAGACTAGTGGCTAAGTGGTATAACTAGATAGAAAGGATTAACTTTGAAAAGACCTTTATCATTGTAGCTAGACTAGAAGCCATTAGGGTGTAATTAGCTTTTACCTTCTTTAAGGGATTTAAATTGTACCAAATGGATGTTAAAAGCATCTTTCTTACTGAGGTAATATAAGAATATGTGTATGTTGAACGACCCCCAAGCTTTGAAAATTTATAATTTATAAATCATGTGTTGAAATTGAAAAAGGAATTATTTGGACTAAAATAAGCACCTAGAGCATGGTATGAAAGGAAAGCACGTTCCTGCTAGATAGAATCTCTATTAAGGGTAGTGTATATGCCACCCTATTCCTCAGAAAGGTAGGAGGACTACTCACTATCTAAATCTAAGTGGATTATGTTTTTTTTTGGATCCCCTGATAAAAATTAATGTGATGAATTTTTTAAAATAATAAGTAAGGAGTTTGATAGGAGTAAGATAGGATATCTAAACTATTTTCTTGGATTTAGTATAATGAAGAAGGATGATGAAAATTTGCATAATGAATCATAATGCATTAATGACACATTTAAGAAATAAAAAATCGATAAGGCCAAGGGAAATAAATAGTTCTAGCTCAATAGTTCAATTAGATAAGGACTCAAACGGAAAACCAATTTATCAGAAGAAATATAGAGGAATTATTAGATCACATATTTACCTGACTGCTAACATAATTGATATTATGTTTAGTGTTTATCTCTATGCAAGATTTCAGGCTGATCTAAAAGATCTGACTTGACTACTATTAAGAGAATACATAGATAACTCTTAGATTCCCGAAACATGGGAATATGGTATCCTAGGAATAGTACTTCTATTGAAATCATAGGATATTCTGATTCAGACTTTGTAGGATGTAGGGTTGATATGAAAAGCACTTTTAGAACCTGCCAATTCATAGGACAATCTTTAGTTGCCTGGTCCAGTAAAAAATAGAACATATTAGACTTATATACTACACTACTAAAGTAAAATACATAGCCCTAGGAAGTTGTGTGGTACAAGTCTTTTGATTAAAGAAATAAATAATGAATTTAGGACTACCTGTAGGCTCCATTCTAATCTTATATGATAATAATAACACTATCTATATTTCAAAGATTCCAATCCAACACTCCAAGACCGAAGACATAGGTATAAGGCTCCATTTCATTATTAACCATATCACTAAAGGAGAAATAGGGCTACATCATATAGTCACTGAGAATCAACTTTTATATATCTTTAAAAAAGCCATTTTCTTTTGAAACCTTTAGCACCTTAAGAACCAGATTAAGGCTCAATTTCATTATTTTATATTCATGCTTAAAATCTGATGCCGTGAAAATCTTAAATCTAAATGTTATTTTTTTGTTTTATGTTCTATCTTTCAGCATTTTATGTTTTTGCTTTTATACTTGTACTTGTTTAAAAAAAAAATCTAAAATTTTAGAATCTGATCACTACTCACTTTAGTAGCTAAAATTCTCTTTAAATGAAAATCTCACCTTATTTCTAAAATATTATATAAGTAGTGATTGCCTTCTTTAAAATAGTAGAAGGACAAAAAATTATTGGTTATCCATCTTCTTCTAACTTCTTTAATGAATTTCGTTTTGAATAAAAATCTATTTTAAATTAGAAATTTGACCTTGAAATAAAAACCTACTTCATCTTCCTATAGTCTTCTTTCTCATATGAATATTTTTGCAACCCAATAAATCTCCTTTAAAATTTTCTTAATCAAGTTATCTGTTTATATCATATGGATCAAAGTTTGCTTTATTGTTTAATCTTCCTCATATAAGAGACTGAGTTTTTAATCTCTTATATTTGGAAGATAATCTCACAACTAAGAGGACTCTTTCATTAAAGATTTAGAATGGAAGCAAGGTTCAATATGAGCCCAAAACTAAAAAAGAAGCACAATGCCCATCAAATAATTGCAAGATACACAAGATGTATCAAAAACAAAAAGATGTGCAATGTGCACAAAAAATTGATAAAGTGGCCCAAAATGTACGGATAATGTGTTAGCTTCCCATTCTTTCAAATCTTTAAATCTTAGAAGAATCCATTTGCTAAGTGATATCTTCTACACTTGTATTCAAAAATCATGATTCCTAATTCATCTTTTTACAAACCTATTCTCTTAGATATATATCTCCAAAAGAAGTTTGAAAATATTTAATTTCCTCTCTAATTTATTTTGTGAACTAGAAATTTTATTTTAAAAATACTTTAACCTCTAAAGAGCTTGAGCTAGGATTAACAAAATTTGAATCTCTAACCTTTTTAGGTTTAACCGTTGTCAATACATATCTTACTAAGTATTTTCATAAGGTATATTAATCTGTTTGTTCTATTTTTGCAATCGTTATTTACTCATGTACTATTTTTTATTTTAGTTTCCTATTTTTGTTGTTGTTTCCTCTTTTTTGTGATTTCAAATAGGAGAGAAGAATGTTATTGGTAGATTATATTTTTTTATAAAATTTCTAATTCCATATTTTTCTCTTAATATTATGTGTTCTATCGTTATGTATTAATTTTTCACTTAAAAAAAAACACCTCCCCTATTTTGAAAGAATTTACTTAGGAAGGGGGACCTTAGGTAATAGAAAAGAACTTTTGAAAAATAAACTAATAAGACCTGTGATTAATAGTAAAAATTAAAGATAAAAAGAACACATAAATTTATAGTGGTTTGGTCCAACATGACCTACATCTCCTCTCCGAAGACTCCCTCTTTAGGTATTGTATTATACCAAAGTGACTCTCCTTTTGCTCCCATAGAAAGTCAGACAAGCCCTTATAATTAATCTCTCTTCCACCAATCCCTAGTGCAGTAGAGTATTGTTATCCTTTTACCCTACTAATGATGGAAGAGAACTGGCATCCTTTTCAGAACTTCCTGGTGTCAGCAGAGTACTATCATCCTTTCACACCCTCCTAGTGTAGACAGAGTAACAACATCCCTCACACCCTCTTGGTGCCGACAGAGTACTAGCGCTATTTTGAAAACCATCTTCTAAGAGTCTTATAGGGAAGAGGGAAGAAATTTAAAAAAGAAGCAAGAGTTACTCTCTATTGGGCAATCTTGTAAATCCCATCACAATTCCCTCTTAAGAAATCTCTAGATCATCAGTCACAAGAAAGTCTCCCAAACACTCTCCCAGTGCACTCTCAAAAGAAATTCGTAGTATGAGTTCTTAAATTATTAAATTTAAGAACTCTTATAAATAAATGACACAAAAACCATTTAGAAAAAGAAAATTTCAATTTAACCATCATGGATCATACAATACATCATACATCGTATGTACGATAAGTTCAAAAAAATGCTAGTATGATCCTATATGAACCAATTTCATACTCTGACAGCTGTTTGTATGAACAATCATCATATAGTACAATCATTTAAAAATTGAACCAATTCATCCAGTACAATTCTGTATGAACACATTTCATTACTATGGTTGGCATATTATACGAACCAAATATCATTTAATACAATCAGATTAACCAAATCATGCTTCGTTTGGTATTAAAATGGATGAGTCCTTTTTGTACTCTAGACATCATCTGTATAAACCCAAGTTTGTACAATATGAATAGTTCAAAAAATTTACCTGTTCGTATGGATGAACTGGTATGCACCCACTTCGTACTCTGGATGTTGTTTGTACTAACCTATGATCATACAATACAATAAATTTAGAAAATTTTGAGTTTGTTTGGGACAACCTGGTACATAGCTATTTCATACTTTGAACATCATCTGTATGATTGTAACTTCATACAGTACGAATAGAACTTATAAAGGAAGGATGCTTCTTGCTTTTGGTTTCTCGGTAGTGCACTGGGATGGAGGATTCTTGGAACTTTTTGCTTTTCGATATTTAAAGAATGTCATAAAAGATTGGATGTTAGATGCTAAAGGCTTAATTGTGGAAGGAGAGAACTATAATGTCATCACTCATTTACAAAATTCGGTTGGTCTTCATAGCCGAGGTGGAGATAAAAATTAAGAAGAAGACTTGGATTTTCTAAAAGGCTTTGAGGTAATCCTTTTCCATTTTGTTAAAATAAGTTGTAATAAGTTAGCACATTGGTGCGCTAACCATGCTTTGAAAGGAAATTTCTTTTGGGATATGCTAGAGGTTAATAAGGTTTGTCCTAGTTTTTTGCTTTGTTAAAGGAGGAGAGTGATAGAACTGCTATCACTTAGTTGTTTGTACTTTTCTTTTTTCTTTTTTTAATTCATTTGGTAGTATACAAAAAAAAAGCAATATTTGATTAACTCCGTTCTGTTGGAACACTCAGGTCAAATTGTCCCGTATGATCCATGATTGTACAATACGATTAGTTTTAAAAATAGAAGTTTGTACACTCCCCTAGAGTGTATGTGCATAGTTATCAGATCACTATCACACTCTCTCAAACTCAAGATAAATATAAAAAGTATATATTTCAATTAAAATAAACCCTAATCTATCTGTCTTGAAGTCTTTAGTAGACTGGAGTATGATTTTCTTGAAACATTAGTACACACAAACTACACAAACAATATTTCTAATATATGTTAGGGGAAACAGTAGTAAAAACAATAAGATTTAGGAATCATAAAAAAACACATGATATAAAAACATAGTTATTAAAACTAAGTTACAATAGTCTCCTCTTTTTTTATGATGGAAAAATAATTATTCTTTGAGTTAACATTTAAAGAAAATTTTCTTCTTGCCTCCCCCTAAATGAATGAACAATTTAAAATATGGGGTCCCATGAAGATCAAAATGCAAACCTAAAACCTAAAATAAAAAAGAAACAAATCACAAAAAGAACTAAAACAAAAACATGAACAAAAATATTAACAAAAACATAACTCGAACAAAAAAACGAACACAAACAAAATATAAAACATTCAACATTCAGAACATACACACATTAATAATAGAACACATATATACACACAACACAAATACATCTAACAAATAGGCAAAAACATCAATCATAAGACATATACATTTAAAAAATAATCAAAAGCATCAATCATCAAACAATATTAAGGATCACCCTTTCGACAACAATGAAAGGGAACTACATCTTGAAATGAAAAGTTTCAATGGATAAATAAAAAAAGTTGAAGAAGAAGAAGATTTTAAACTAATTTTACATACAATATGAACTTTCTAATGCTGAAAAGAAAAATGCAAAGTTTAAATCAAATAATAACTAAGATATGAAAATTCAACCAAGTTCACTATACATTCTATACAAATTAAATAAACATGATTATTGCAAGAATGATGAAATTAAGATTAATTAACTTCTAATTCAATAGTGAAGATAATTGTCAATTATATGAATTTGGATTAGAGAAAAAAAGATAACATAAATAACCATGCAAATTTTTAAATTGGTGTCATTGCGCATCTTTTTGAATATTTGTGGCACACTTTATGCATCTTTTCTTTTTAGGCTAATTTTGTGCCTCTTTTCACTTTGTGAACTATTGCACATCTTTTCTCTTTTTTCACACTTTGTGCATTCTCTTTTTTTTTTCTTTTTTGGTCTTTCCATTATACATAATCTTATTTTAAATTACACTAATAACAAAAATAAATACATTGAAAAAGAAAATAAAACAAATAAGACATCTATTTTGCAACAACTATATCAAAATAATACTTATCTATACAAACATGAAATTGATCTCCTTATCTACATCTAGTCATAATTTTAATTTTAATTTTGAGAGATCAAATTTTGCAAGGAAATTAATTTGTAGAACAAAATAATTGAAAATTTCATTCACGAGATCAACCACAAATGATTTGTCTAAGGAAAAATAATTATTTCAAAATGTGATATTTTATAGCATGTTAGCAAAACATTTCATCATTTCATTTATAATTCAAACGCACGCACAAACACATTTCTCCTTTTAGTATCATCATAAATAAAATAATACCAGAAACAACACATCAAATCACTAACACACAAAATCACTAAAATCATAAGTATACATCTCAAGAACAAAAACATAAAGTCATCAGTAACAACACCATACAAGTAATACTAATAGTTAGAAGGACCTTGATATGGAGGAGGTGGTTGGTTTTTTTTTTGAAGAAAAAGATGGAGCTTGCTATATTAAAAAGCAACAAAAAAGAGCAACTACAAAGATGATTCCTCCTTCAAAAATTGAAGAATGAAGGAGGAATCTTATTAAGAGAAAATTCATCCCAAATGAAGCTACTGAATAAAGCATAGTTAGCATATAAGTTTGCTAACTTAATATTTTCATGACCTATACAATTGAAAATAACAAAATTGAAATTCATAAGAAAATCCATACCATCTTCCTTATGCACTCCTTTTTTCCGAGAACTTTGTAGAAAAGAGATGATATTTGAGTTGTCCCCTCTATAATAATGCGTTTGTATTTGAACATCCAATCCTTGATTTCCTCCTTTTAGGAAAGTATTACTAGCAATTCCAGTTGAGTTATGTCCCAAGATATGCAAGATCTTCCATAAGCATATAGGAATCTCCCTTTACGGTCTCCGAAGACTGCTGCAATCCCTGCTTTATAAGAAGATAGTAGAGATGCATCTATATTCACCTTTAGCCATTTGGGTGGAGGAGGATGCCAATTATTGGACTGTCTTATAGACTGGTTAGCTTCCCCAATGCCCAAATTAAAGTGAATATAACAATAAGAAACTGAAGCCTAGCAAATAGCTTTGAGAGCAATAAAACTTGGACTTTCTTCCACCCCTTCATGTATGAACTTGTTTCTACTTTTCCAATTCAAGAAAACTGTATTGCAATATAGGTTTACAACTATACCTTTGATCTTTGAACTTGTCTCCAGCCATTTGATACATTGCTCAAAGTTATCCATTTGTGGAATACAAAATCCCCATTGATTTAGATGGTAGATAACTTCTTTAAGCTTCAAGCAACAACATATTATATGTTCCACATCTTCACTTGAGTTGCAACCCCTCGAGAAATAGGCATTATTTAGTAATCTTCTATAGAATAAGAATTAAAGAGTTGGTATGACATTCCTACACAATCTCCACTAGAATACTTCAATGCGAGTATTCATCTTCACTTTATTGATCTAGTCCCAATATTGAACATCGTCAAAGTCTTTAACCGAAGCTTTATATGCTAATCCTGAAATGGAAATACCAGATTTTTGCAAGATCAACTCCATACGGTCTTCTTCTTCTCCTTGTAAGATACTAATTTAATTATTCAAATTGACAAGTTCCCTCCCAAAAGATTCGTGCAGCATTGATTCATTCCAACATCCATCCAAAATGAATTTATTAACCAAAATAGTTTCACCTTCATGAGCGACAACAAACGTAAGCCATTTATCTATGCTTTTATCAAGGATCCAGATATCTTTATAAGCATGTACCGATTCTTCATTCATTAAAGACCTTTTCAAAATAGGCTTCAGCATTTTAAAACCTTTAGTTAATATTTTATAAGAGGATGAGCTTCTTACTCTACCTCCTCCCTTTTCCAATTTAGCTCCTTATTTAGAAGCCATTATTTTGTTTAAAAGAGAATCTTTTTCCTAAATAAATCTCCATGCCAAACGTGCTCTCAAACTAGGAGTCTTTGTGTTATTGGAATGGAAACCACACCCTCCTCTTTCAATTGGTTTGCACATTTCAGACGAACTGACATAATGCAACCCTTTATTGTGATTTTTCTTATTCCAGGTGAAGTTTCTACTTGCTTTTTCAAGATCTTCCAATACTCGTTTAGGAACAAGGGGGTGAGACACGTGAAATGTAAGCAAAGCTAGCAAAATAGATTTTACTAAAGTCATCTTACCTTCCAATGACAGTAATTTGCTTCCCCATTGATTCAACTTCTTCAATGCATTATCAATGATAAATTAAAAATCATCATATGTTAGTCTTCTCAAAACTATCTTTTATCCAAGATAATTGAATTCTTTAACTGTTTTAAATCCCACAATTCTTTTGATACTATTTTTCTTCTTCCCTCCCACATGTTTTTTGAATAACATAGCAGATTTTTTCAGATTAATTTGCTGTCCAGTCCAGTCACAAAAACTGAGTAAGATATCCTTCACTCTTTTAACCTTCTTCCTATTTGCTTCAGAGAACATGATAACATCATTTGCATATAATAAATGGGAAATTCTAGGTCCCTCCGGAATGATTTTGATGCCAGAAGAGCTTTGTTCAAATGCATTTGAGAGATGTTGGGAGCAAAGAATAAAAAGGATTGGAGACAAGGGACATCCTTGCCTAAAACAACTCTTAGCTTGTATCCAATTGGAATAATTTCCATTGATGATTAAAGCTAACTTAGGGTCTTCGACACATTCCATAATTAGATTAGAAATTTTAATAGGAAAGTTAAAATACTCCAACACTTTCCATGAAGAAGGCCAAGCCATGGAATCATATGCTTGTTCCATGTCTACTTTGAAGGAGGCTAGACCATTAGAATTTTTAGAGATCCTTTGTTTGTGAAATATTTCCTGTGCCACCAAAAAATTGTCTAACAAGGATCTCCCCTTAATGAATTTTGTTTGCTCCATGGAGATTAGTTTTGGAATGACCATAACTAATCTATTCAGTATAATTTTTGCATCTATCTTATATACAGTATTGTATAGACTTATAGGTCTATAATTAGAATGAAGACTAGGATTAGTGACCTTTAGAATAATCACTATCAAAGTCTCTATCCATTATTTATTAAATTCTCCATTGCTAAAGAAATAATTTATAGCCCTCCAAATATCTATTTTGATGATCCCCCAATAAGCTTTGATGAAAGAGTTTGAAACTCCATCATTATCTGGAGAAGTATTGCCTCCAAATTGAACCAGAATTCCTTCTACCTCTTAAATAGTCAATTCAGCCTCCAGGATTTTAGGATCCTCTACGTTTAAACAAGAAATCACTGCTGGCCAACCTTCCAATTTGTATCTTCTAGCCTCCCATTTTTTCTGGAAAAACCGCATAAACACCTCTTCCATTTGGTCTTGATCTTCCACTAACAACCCATTTTCATCCTTTATTTTGATGATTTTGTTAGAGTTTCTTCTTGCACTAGCATATGAGTGAAAAAATGTAGAATTTTCATCACCTTCCTTGAGCCACTTAACCTTGGCTCTTTATTTCCACTAAGATTTCAATCTTGCCATGGTTGAATTCAATTCATTCACCTTATAAATGAGACTCCGGTATTCATATTCCGAGAGAGCTCCAAGAGAAGATTTATTATTTTGAAGTTCCATAATCTTTTCCATAATATTATCTCTAAGCTTATTTAAGTCCTTATGCTTAGATTTGATGGAAAAGAACAAAGATTTTAAATAATTTTAAGCTTCTTATTAAGCACTTGAGAACTATTACATTGATAGTTTCTATTCCATTTATCTATGCTTTTATCAAGGATCAAGATATCTTTATAAGCATGTACTGATTCTTCATTCACTAAAGACCTTTTCAAAATAGGCTTCAGCATTTTAAAACCTACTGTTAACATTTTATAAGAGGATGAGCTGCTTACTCTACCTCCTCCCTTTTCCAATTTAGCTCCTTATTTAGAAGCCATTATTTTGTTTAAAAGAGAATCTTTTTCCTGAATAAATTTCCATGCCAAACGTGCTCTCAAACTAGGAGTCTTAGTGCTATTGGAATGGAAACCACACCCTCCTCTTTCAATTGGTTTGCACATTTCAGACCAACTGACATAATGCAACCCTTTATTGCGATTTTTCTTATTCCAAGTGAAGTTTCTACTTTCTTTATCAAGATCTTCCAATACTCGTTTAGGTACAAGGGGGTGAGACACGTGAAATGTAAGCAAAGCTAGCAAAATAGATTTTACTAAAGTCATCTTACCTTCCAATGACAGTAATTTGCTTCCCCATTGATTCAACTTCTTCAATGCATTATCAATGATAAATTGAAAATCATCATATGTTAGTCTTCTCAAAACTATCTTTAATCCAAGATAATTGAATTCTTTAACTGTTTTAAATCCCATAATTCTTTTGATACTATTTTTCTTCTTCCTTCCCGCATGTTTTCTGAATAACATAGTAGATTTTTCCAGATTAATTTGTTTTCCAGTCCAGTAACAAAAACTGAGTAAGATATCCTTCACTCTTTTAACCTTCCTCCTATTTGCTTCAGAGAACATGATAACATCATTTGCATATAATAAATGGGAAATTCTAGGTCCCTCCATAATGATTTTGATGCCTGAAGAGCTTTGTTCAAATGCATTTGAGAGATGTTGGGAGCAAAGAATAAAAAGGATTGGAGACAAGGGACATCCTTGCCTAAAACCGCTCTTAGTGGTGGGAAAAAAATTGTGTCACCACACAGATTTTGATTTCTCCTATTTTGTAATCAAATACTGCATTGAGAATAAAGTACAATCTCGAGAGACTGACACAATATTCTATAATGGATTCAATATCAAAATAGGGTTTTGAAAATTGATATTTCTATAATCAAACATAGTTCAAAGAATAACATATCATCTCAAAAGATGAACATGAAATTCTATAGAATATGTTTAAAGATAGAAATACGTTTTTGATAAAGTTTATTCATTCTTTTATTTAGATATGGCAAGAAGAATATTATATTATCTTAAAAGACGAACATAACATTCTTCAAGATATCCAAAAGCGAGAATGAGTTTTATAAAATTCATCATTTCTAAAGTTGAATATAACAAGTATAATATTATATTATCTGAAAAGATAATAATAACATTCTACAAGTCTATTCAAAATTAGAAATGAGGTTTTAAAAAAATATCTATGTTCCCAAAGATTCTTCCCTTGTTTTATACGAATAAAATAAGGTTTATTTTAGTCTGGGGTTATCAAATCCCTATAGAGGCAAGCCCCTATTGTTAATTACATCCTAGGAGGGATACTCCTAAGAAAACTCTTTATTAAAGTAGTGAATTCATACCCTTTGACTACAAAGTAAAAGAAAATGAACAGAAGTAGAAATTTTCCAAGGTGAAAGCTCAATGTTGAACATTTATTAGCGAGTCAAATGATGAAAAGTAGGAGGTGTCGGTTTCTAAGAAGTCTAGAGACAACCTCAATCTATCCTATGTTGGGCTTTATATTTTAGGAGAAAATTTTATATTTAAGTTGGCATTTTATTAGAAATTTGGAATTTATGTTCCCGGAGGGTGAGGACTTAAGATCTAAAAAGAATCTTCCTGAGAACCTAAATCTAATTTGGGTACTACAAAGTAGTGACCCGAACCTAACTAATGAAGTGTAAATTTGGACTTACCCCGGCCTGGATTGGGGAGCCAGCTAACCACCTATGCTCTTTAAAATCATGTGTCCAGTCTCTTATGAAAGATGGGTAGGGATATTATTTAAGTTTTAAGGAATTGGGTACCGACATCTAAGACAGATCCTAATTGGTCCCTCAACTTATGTATGGTGAAAAATGTTTAAAAATGCAATTAATATTTTAGACTCTTTTTTTAATTTGTATCTAATGCAATGCATGCTGAATATGAAACAGTTTTAAAATTATGCTTAGAAAATAGGTTTTTCCCTAGAGATTTCACAACTTCCCCTTGACAGAACTGCACCCTCATAGGTCAAGTGGTCTGCCAGAACCCGCAGGCAGGGAAGTGCCTAACAAGGAAGAGAAAGTAATAATATGCTTATGCTGACTCTCGGCAGCCCCGAGCTTACTTCTTAGATCGTTAGAGTTACTATGTGAACCTAAAATATTTTATTAAAATTACAAGTAGAAGAATTTTAAGCGTACCCTTACGAAAAAAAGCACTCCGATTCGTATCCAGGCTAAAACAAAACACGGCATGCAAGGTCCTAAGAAAATATACTACATAAACAATATAAACAATCAAATTTAATAATCAAAATATAATGTCCAATGTCCATATAATTACATCCAGAATTTGCAGAAAAGTAAAGTGGACGGGCACAACTGACAACAAACCCGGATTCTAATCCTAAGAATGACGCAAGTGATTTTTGAAATGGGATATATTCTTTCTTGTATCTTCAGTTTTTCGTCTTCTTTCTTCTTTTTTTTCATCTTGTTCTTTCTTTTTCTACGAACTCCTTGGATCCGTCTGGTTCGGATATCCAAATGAAAAGAAACTCATCCCTAAAAGGGGTATTTTCTTTTCTATTTGGATACTAAAATCATCCTAATTTGGCCTTCCAAATAAAAGAGAATAATTCTTTAAGGTATATTCTCCTTTCTTTGGATTCCAAGTCGGATGTAATATCCTATTTTCAAAATCACTTTCACATTTTTAACTTTTAATATATTACATTTACATTTGCATTTACATCACAAAAATGGAAAAGAAAATCTAGACCGCCTAAAGGGTTATCCTAAGCAAAAATCATCCCAAGCAGTTATATATAAGCATTTAAATTAAATCACTCAACCACACTTGGCCACACTCTTTTTATTTGGGGGCTAAGCACCTGTAGCATTTACACAATTATTAATTAATTAGCCCCCTTTTTACTGCCCTACGTGAGTGTGGCCACATGCAGAAAATTTTGTTAACAATCAGATTGCTCCTAACCTACAGGTAATCTAATCGTCAACCAAATCACATCACAGAGTGCAGTTAAAGTAAATAAACAAACACACCAACAGTTTTACATCCAACATGTAATGAAAGCCGAGAAAGTTTGTCACACAGCAGTGAGAAAATAAACACCGGCCTAACCTAAATCTAGAGTCGGTTGTCCTAACAAACAATTCTAAGTATGTGCAACAGGTTGTGTGGTTTTTATATGTCTTATATAGGTTAATTATTGCTAAAGTTTTCTAATTGATTGAATTTTAATTAAAAAATGTTCACTAATTCTAGGATGAGGTGTCACTAAGAATTCTATGTTATATATTTCTATCCTAAAGTGTGCATGCATCTTAAGTCTAAGTTTTCTAAGATTCAGTCCTTAATTTTTGTCCTTAAGTGTCACTACAGTTATATAGGTGAAAATCTTTGTTATTACTAACCCTTAGGACTTTTCGTACGTAGAAATAAGATTTAGGGATCTACCATAAAACAAAAGTAATCTTAATAAAATTTAAGTTACTACAAGGACCTAAAGGATAAGGGTTCGCACAAACCACATCAAAGGGGTCCCTAAAGGTTTTCTAAGTTTAGAATACTCACAGTCACCGGGGTCTACGACCTGGTGGTTTTGCCCGTAGCACCTCTACCCGATTGGATAGAGGCGACTGACGTCATTAGCTCCTTGTTCTTTTGTTCCCTCGACCAGTACCGTTCCTCACAGTTCATGCAAGTAAAGAAAAGAAAACAGGGATTAGAAGCACATTTAATAATTAATAATAAAATAATTAAAATTTATTGAAAATAAAGACGTACCTTTCTTCGGGCTTTGACACTGGCTCTATGCTTTCCTTTTGAAACCTTTACTTTTAACTGCTAACTTTATAACTTTTTTTTTTAATATTCACTTCCACTCTTCTAAACTTACACAATTTTTACAAAATAAATACTTTACCTCTCACACTTGTACACTTCTCTCATCCCAAAATCATATTATATACTTTTATTTTATTTTATTTTCCAAAGCTCATAAATTCTACTTTCAAGATATACAATACTTTCTTTTTTTTAACTTACACTTTTCCATCATCGTACACTTTTGCTTCTCACATTTACATATATCTCATTTTATGATAACACTCATTTTTATCTTTTCAAAACATACACAAATTCCATCTTTCAACACATACAATTCCAATTATATCTCCACTTTTATACACAAGTCCAAATACATTTCAACCTTTACACATTTTAACTATTAAAATACATACAAATTCCACAAATCAACTTTACAAGACACACATTTTCTACCTTTATACATCATCTTTCAGCAAAGACACAAACTCTACTTCCCAAAACTTCTCAAAAAAAACACATTTAACTTCTCCTTCCATACCCAAACACTTAACTTTTTTCATATGAACATTTTATACATTTTACTATTCACATAAACACAATTTCCAAGAATCATATGCACATTTTCCACATTTAAATATACTTCAATCCATTTTCACTTTTCAAACTTAAATAAAAAACACATTTCACTTCCACAACTCTTCTCAACACATATAACTTTTTGCCTTTCAAAATAATATACATTTTATCCTTTCAAAACTCACACTTTTCAAAGCTCTTACATTTCACATACACGTGTTATTCACTTTAAAATTTCACTATTACATACTTTTCAACACAAAGCTTTCCAGCAAAAAGCAAATAACCGTGTTTTTGAAATTCAAACTCTCAAAAAGAAATCATGAAACATGTGATGACTTTCCAATTAATTCATCAACCTCACATACTGTCAAATATGTACGACCACTATTTGTCAAACATTTAGGACCAATGACTAAAATATCTATAAAGATGCATTGCTTTTAATATAACAATTTCAATAAATAGAATCAAATCAACTTAAGAAATGCGTTGTGTTTCTCTTTCCCGACAAAATGATCATTTCAATCTATAAACCAAAACATTATGCTTTGCTAAAAAAAAATTTAAGTCATGTTGTAGCAAGAAAATATTTACCCAAATAAGAGGAAGAGACTTTTAATTCATAGAAAATTTGCAAATCTTAAGAATGCTAGGATGACACTTTCAAATCCTTACATTTCAACAAACACCCAAATAATTATATATTAAAAGCAGAACAACAAAAATAAAATAAGAAGAAAAGTTGTCATTTAAGCATGGCCATCGTATATCATAGGTAATTCTTAAAGAAAAAATGTAACAGAACAATTTTAACAAATAGGCTTTGGCTCCCATGAGGAATGCCTCATGCCAAGGCATTCATAGATCTAAAACAAGAGTATTTAATGTAACATTTTAAAAAAACTTTCCCAAGCAAAAATGAATTATAACAACCATTATTTCCTTCTTAAATCTTCTCCTTAAAATGAATTTTAAATTTTTGATTTAAGATAATTTTAGATATGATTTTGTTTCAGATATTATAAATTTAAAGTACAAAGAAAGAAAATCTAACCTCTTTTCTAGATGATAACATAATCCTCCATTTCTTTTATAAATAAGATAACTATATAAGAAAAGAAGAAGATGGAGATCTAAAAGAATTTACACAAAATTTAGAAGATGTTGACGGCGGATAGAACAGAGGAAACGATGGGCTGGGGCAGTCGGCTTTTCTTCCAAGAGAACAGAGAGCAGAGGGAGACGGGGGTAGGCTGTGCGAACTACAGGGTGGAGATCGGGTTTGAGGTTTGGCGATTCTGAGCTTCTCACTCGTGAGGAAGAGAGCGACGATGTGCCCCTAGGCTTCGGTTTCACGATAGAAAGAAATGCGACGAGAGGCTGGGAGGTTTTGGACTTGTGAACTGCAGGGGGACGAGCGAACCAGCGAGGAGCGACCAGTTGAGGGGGAGAGGAGGTTTCAGGATTGGGGTTTCTTGTGCGAGAGGGAAGGAGTGACTCGTTGAGGGCTAGAGTTCGGTATGTGCTCTATATGCGAATGAGAGAATCGTGAGAGTGGGGATGAGTTCTTGCGAACAGAGAGAGAAAGGGATGGGCAGTTCGCGAACCGCCAGGGGGATCATGGGTTGGGGCTTCTCGTGCAAATAGGAATACTGGCCTGGGAGGTTTCATGAATCAAAAGGAATATGAGGCTGGGCGATTCTGTGAACTACCAAGAGAGAGAGGGGGTCTCTACTCTCTATTTCGCGAATTGAGGGAGAAGGGGGATCATGAGGGTTGTTTTGCCGAAAAATCAGGGAGAGAGAGAGACGTGGGATGGGGGGAGTTGAACCGGTCCTCTAAACTCTTATTTCGTTTTGGTTTGAATCGGCTTTTATTACACTTGATTTGAATTTTAATTTTAGAACAAATGATTAGGGTATATTTTAATTATATAAAAAAAATGTCATTTTATTTTTAAAATATAGGTAATTTTTTTAATAAAATTGATATATTTAAACTAAATCAAAGTAATGAACATTTTAAATTAAATTCATTTACATTCATTTATTTGATTTAAATAATGTCATTAGCTTGTGACGAGTCAAACCAGACTAATCGGGGCCACTGAAATCGAACTCGACTTGAGTTAATTGATTTGATTTTTCTTCGATTGGTATAGCGAATTTAAAATTTAAAAGAGTCGATTTGAGTGATAGGTTCGAGTCGATGCTACGTCAGTGGGCGTCCACCTAAGAGAAATCCTATGGGTGTGACATCTACACTAGGCTACGAAAACCTAGTTGCTAGAGTTGATTCTGGAAGATTGACCTCTAATAATGAGGTCAACACTTAGAATGAATCCAATTGGAATAATTTCCATTATTGATTAAAGAAAACTTAGGGTCTTCGACACATTCCATAATTAGATTAGAAATTTTAATAGGAAAGTTAAAATACTCCAACACTTTCCTTAAAGAAGTCCAAGCCATGAATCATATGCTTGTTCCATGTCTACTTTGAAGGACCATTAGAATTTTTAGAGATCCTTTGTTCGTGAAATATTTCCTGTGCCACCAAAACATTGTCTAACAAGGATCTCCCCTTAATGAATTTTGTTTGCTCCATGTAGATTAGTTTTGGAATGACCATAACTAATCTATTCAATATAATTTTTCCAGCTATTTTATATACAGTATTGTATAGACTTATAGGTCTATAATTAGAATGAAGACTAGGATTAGTGACCTTTAGAATAATCACTATCAAAGTCTCTATCCATTATTTATTAAATTCTCCATTGCTAAAGAAATAATTTATAGCCCTCCAAATATCTATTTTGATGATCCCCCAATAAGCTTTGATGAAAGAGTTTGAAACTCCATCATTATCTTGAGAAGTATTGCCTCCCAATTGATCCAGAATTCCTTCTACCTCTTCAATAGTCAATTCATCCTCTAGGATTTTAGGATCCTCTATGTTTAAACAGGAAATCACTGCTGGCCAACCTTCCAATTTGTAGCTTCTAGCCTCTCATTTTTTCTGGAAAAACCGCATAAACACCTCTTCCATTTGGTCTTGATCTTCCACTAACAACCCATTTTCATCATTTATTTTGATGATTTTGTTAGAATTTCTTCTTGCACTAGCATATCAGTGAAAAAATTTATAATTTTCATCACCTTGCTTGAGCCACTAAACCTTGGCTCTTTATTTCCACTAAGAATTCAATCTTGCCATGGTTGAATTCAATTCTTTCACCTTATAAATGAGACTCGGATATTTATATTCCGAGAGAGCTCCAACAGAAGATTAATTATTTTGAAGTTCCATAATCTTTTCCATAATATTATCTCTAAGCTTATTTAAGTCCTTAAGCTTAGATTTGCTGGAAAAGAATAAAGATTTTAAAGAATTTTTAAGCTTCTTATTAAGCACTTTAGAACTATTACATTGATAGTTTCTATTCCATTTATCTATGCTTTTATCAAGGATCAAGATATCTTTATAAGCATGTACTGATTCTTCATTCACTAAAGACCTTTTCAAAATAGGCTTCAGCATTTTAAAACCTACTGTTAACATTTTATAAGAGGATGAGCTGCTTACTCTACCTCCTCCCTTTTCCAATTTAGCTCCTTATTTAGAAGCCATTATTTTGTTTAAAAGAGAATCTTTTTCCTGAATAAATTTCCATGCCAAACGTGCTCTCAAACTAGGAGTCTTAGTGCTATTGGAATGGAAACCACACCCTCCTCTTTCAATTGGTTTGCACATTTCAGACCAACTGACATAATGCAACCCTTTATTGCGATTTTTCTTATTCCAAGTGAAGTTTCTACTTTCTTTATCAAGATCTTCCAATACTCGTTTAGGTACAAGGGGGTGAGACACGTGAAATGTAAGCAAAGCTAGCAAAATAGATTTTACTAAAGTCATCTTACCTTCCAATGACAGTAATTTGCTTCCCCATTGATTCAACTTCTTCAATGCATTATCAATGATAAATTGAAAATCATCATATGTTAGTCTTCTCAAAACTATCTTTAATCCAAGATAATTGAATTCTTTAACTGTTTTAAATCCCATAATTCTTTTGATACTATTTTTCTTCTTCCCTCCCACATGTTTTTTGAATAACATAGCAGATTTTTTCAGATTAATTTGCTGTCCAGTCCAGTCACAAAAACTGAGTAAGATATCCTTCACTCTTTTAACCTTCTTCCTATTTGCTTCAGAGAACATGATAACATCATTTGCATATAATAAATGGGAAATTCTAGGTCCCTCCAGAATGATTTTGATGCCAGAAGAGCTTTGTTCAAATGCATTTGAGAAATGTTGGGAGCAATGAATAAAAAGGATTGGAGACAAGGGACATCCTTGCCTAAAACCGCTCTTAGTGGTGGGAAAAAAATTGTGTCACCACGCAGATTTTGATTTCTCCTATTTTGTAATCAAATACTGCATTGAGAATAAAGTACAATCTCGAGAGACTGACACAATATTCTATAATGGATTCAATATCAAAATAGGGTTTTGAAAATTGATATTTCTATAATCAAACATAGTTCAAAGAATAACATATCATCTCAAAAGATGAACATGAAATTCTATAGAATATGTTTAAAAATAGAAATACATTTTTTGAAAAAAGTTTATTCATTCTTTTATTTAGATATGGCAAGAAGAATATTATATTATCTTAAAAGACGAACATAACATTCTTCAAGATATCCAAAAGCGAGAATGAGTTTTATAAAATTCATCATTTCTAAAATTGAATATAACAAGTATAATATTATATTATCTGAAAAGATAATAATAACATTCTACAAGTCTATTCAAAATTAAAAATAAGGTTTTAAAAATATCTACGTTCCCAAAGATTCTTCCCTTGTTTTATA